>NC_090878.1:19544804-19547304 GCF_036669935.1 Montipora foliosa
GTTTATCCTTCCAATCATTACTGTATTATTGTTGTGCATGTACAAATCCGATCTTCGTAGTCTTGCTTCTTTGCAAAGCGTACAGACAAAATAATTCCTAAATCAATTACTGAGACCCATGCAATCTTGAAAGAATTAGCACTATCAAATTTTCGGATATTAGATTACACGAACTCTGACCAGGAGTGCACCAATTTAGCACGTCAAGCAAGTGTGTAGACTAGTAGAATAGGAATTCACATGCAGTTACTATCCGTAGGAGTATTGTACAATGTAGCAAGCTGAACAACAGTGGGTAGCTTGCCAGCCAAAGCGGTCATGCCAGCTCCACCAAGGTGTGAAACAGTCTACCAAACAGATACAAGCACTTTGGGTTGGAATAACAACCTAGTCATTGAGGACTTCAGCTCAAACTTTGTGATCGAACATTCCATGACCTCTCTTGTTTAAGGCACTTATTCTAACCAAGCAATTCAGTTTGATTATATAAAAGACAAGCAAGGATCACTTCTATCTTTCATCTATAACCCCCACTTGAACTACATGTATACACTTCTCTCACATGGCTGTTTGGTAAGAATTCAAAGCTCGTCAAGTATGGATAATGACAATGACTATTGTTCGAGTCACTTCTAGACTGCCAGACACTGGTGTCAATACCTTCGTACAAAGTGAAATTCACTTTTGCCTTAAATTAAAACAGAAACAAACTGTTTTGTTCATCAGGAGATTATAACTTGCAACCTTTTGTCATTAAAAAATTGACAGGTATTAATTTCTTGATGCACTGTATGCCTTTTTTTCTTCCTTTAATAATTAACTTACATGCCATGCAAGAGAACCGCTGACTTCAATTTTGTCACTTTTGAGAACATTGTTTTAAACTTTTCTGTTACATTTATGACATACTACTGTAGATAGGAAAAGGTGAGGCAATATTACATTCTCAAATTCCATTACACTTGAAGGTCTACAAACTGGCTGAATATCTACAATCATTGCAATGTGACTACTGATTTAGTTGTATAAAGTAAAAAAAAACAACAAAAACAGCAGTAGACTAGCAACCTTTCTGGCATGATTATGGTGCTGAAGCAAGAATCCCCTTACAAGAAGGGGTTCCTCTCCACTAAAGTGGGTAAATGGGGGAAAATATTGTGTGTGTGGATGGTGAGTTGGGGGAAAATCATAGTAAAAATTAGGGCTAGTCTGTTAAATGAGGAAGAGAAATTTACAAAGTAAAATCTCAATCTCACAGTGGGGTTAGTAAACAGAACAAACTGTGTGAAAATAAAACTTTAATGTCAAAACCAGCCTGAGATATAATAAAGCAAAAGAACAATAAATTTGGAAAAAGAAAAGAAATAAAATAGAATAAAATAAATTAAAAATAATAATAATAATAAAATTTTTTGACTGAAATACTTAGAAGGAAAATCAAATTTGATCTGGAAAATATATGTATGTAAATTTGCAGAAAATAGTTACTTGCGAATTATTCGTTCTTTGAAATACAAATGTGTCTATTTGAATAGAAGAGGTGTACTAGCGAAATGATTCTTAAAAGGATGAGAAAACTTAACTAGATTCATTCTGATTTTTCGTTCTTTTTTGTCCATTTAGATAGAGCCTTTCGTTGTGATGAATGTCAAAATAGAACCAGATGTGTCCTTTGGAGTCCATGTTGTTGCAGATGAAGCTTACTTGACGTTTTCTTTTGTCCAGTTTCTGTGGGCTCGCCCAGTGTTGTGAAGAGTAGATCCATTCTGTTATGATATCAGGGGAGCATCCATTGCCCAGAAAAAATAGCATTAGTTGGAAAGTGTCTTTGTCTCCGATGGGTTTCTTCCAGAAAGTTAATAAAATTTTCTTGGGCCAGACTTGAACTGGATAAAATACGTCTCCATTAAGTAGTTGGAATAAGGTGCGTCGCTGATCTGATATGCTCGGTTGGTTTGTAGGATCCATGGTAGCAAAATTCTATGTTCAAATTCGTATTAAATCTCAAGAAAGGAAACCTTCACTGGAGTACAGTAACTTTGAAAATAATAATTGGTGTTGATCCAGAAACGAGATAACTTATAATAGGACAATAAAATGAAACTAATATATGAAATGGGTAAATTCTGTAGCAAACGACTTTAAATTTGTTAAAGGTGAAAAATAGTCGTAAATTAATCAATAAATATAACCTTCCCCAAACGTAACCTGGGTAGGGGCCCTTACGGGTGCTACACTATTGTATTCTTGCAGCAGTAACCTTTGAAGAACGAGGAATATATAGTAACTACACACACTATTCATAAGCCAATCTCGATTTGCCTCAGTCATTTAGCTTAACGCTGAGCACCTCAGAGTGAAGTGAACTTTGAATTCTTCATTCATCTGACGTGGAAATTTGAATCGTATACGGATCACAATTGTATGGAAACACAGTGTCTTTTACATGAATAATGGCGGTGATCTCTTTCACTGTAACTTATAGACAACATAACACAGC
>NC_090878.1:19549804-19569804 GCF_036669935.1 Montipora foliosa
ATCATTAGCACGTCAAGCAAGTGTGTAGAATACAATGTAGTAGAATAGGAATTAGGTAGTCACTATCCACAGGAGTATTATAGCGAGCTGGACAACAGTGGCTAGCATGCCAGTAAAACCGGTCATGCCAGCTCTATCAAGATGTGAAAGACCTCAGAGGCAGAGAAGTCTACCAGACAGATACAGTCAAGGACTTTGGGTTGGAATAACAACCTAGTCATTGAGGACTTCACCTCAAACTTTGTGATTGAACATTTCATTACTTTTCTTGTTAAAGACACTCAATTAGATCAAGCAATGCAGTTTGATTAAATAAAAGACATGCAACAATCACTTCTATCTTTTGTCTATAACCCCCATGTCAACTACACACTTCTCTCACATGGCTGTTTGTTAGGAATTCAAAGCTCGTTAAGTAAAGCTAATGACAATGACTATTGTTTGAGACCAGTCTAGACTGCCACACACTGATGTCAATACCTTCATACATGTACAAAGTGACATTCACTCTTGCCTAAAATTAAAACAGAAACTAACTTTTTTTGTTTATCGGGAGATTTTAACTTAAACCTTTTTGTCATTAAAAAATTGACAGGAAAATTTCTTGATGCAATACATGTATATGCTTATTTTCTTCCTTTAATAACTTACATGCCATACAAGAGTACCCCTATAACTTCTATTTCTGTCACTCTTGAGAACATTGTTTTAAACTTTTTAATTACATTTAACATACTAGATAGGAAAAGGTGAACCAATGTACATTTTCAAATTCCATTACGTTTGAAGGTCGACAAACTGGCTGAATATCTACAATCATTGCAATGTGACTACTGATTGTGCATGTTTCCTTAATGAGCATAAAATTACGAAGATTTATAACTCTTGCAAAACCGTCCAAACAAACATTACAAAAAAAAATTAATTCCTGGACAAAAAGATTTGAGACTTCCCTGTTTTTTTTAACTTTTGGACCACAACTTAAAAAGAAGGCCAACAATGTATCCTTCCCCACCCCACCCACAACAATGTTGTTCAGGAAGATGGGCAAAGAACCAATCTACATCTCAACAATGTGGTGGGAGGGGGGGAGGGGGGAAGGGGGCCAGGTGGCAGTAGCAATTTTAAGACTTAATTCATGCATAATTTTTTAAGATATGGACCAGGTTCACGTACTGTACATGTATTAAACAACCTTGTCCAGGATTCTTGGTTAACTTCTGCTCTTCCAACATCCATTTAAAGAAAATTTATTTACAGTCGAACCTCGATTATCTGGACCTCGATTATCCAGACTTTTCGATTATCCGGACTTCTTCTCTGGTCCCGTTTTTTTCATGAATATTAATAAGGGAACAAATTTAATACTTGAATTTGGCATCAGCAAGCAACAGATCTCCGATGTACGCAAGAACAAGGACAAATGACGAATAGGTTTTCATTTATAACAGAATAGGTTTTCATTTATAAACAGTGTACATGTACATGAGTGTAGGGGCAGTTCATAGAAGAAAAGACTTTTGTAATTAAACATGCGCTATATTTCTTTTGTTTCCATTGTTGCCTCATTAATATCCATATTTTTGATTATTCGGACTCTCGATTATCCGGACTTTTTACTGAGGTCCGACGAGTCCGGATAATTGAGGTTCGACTGTAATACCTGCAGCTGTAGCAGCATAAAAAAAAACCAAGGTTCCATTTCCAATACAAGCCCTCAAAATTAAACAGCTTTTTAAAAGGCATGCATACAGTACCTCGGTACCTCAAATCAAATCCGAGGTTGGAAGCTACATGCTCATATTGTAATACAAACCGGGTCACTATAATTTGTATTCATGTAGCAGTGACCTTTGAGGAACAAGGAATATATAGTAACAACACATGATATTCATAAGCCAATCTAGATTTGCCTCAATTAGCTTAACCCTGAGCACTTGAGAGTGAAGTGAACTTTGAATTCTTCATTCATCCAAAAGGGAAATTTGAATTATATGTGGATCACGAGCGCATGGAAACATGTGTCTTCTACATGAACAATGGCAGTGATCTTTTTGACCATAACTTAGAGATAACATAACACAACACAAGTTATACGTAATTAGAGCTTGTTTTCATTGCATGAGTCATCTACAAAATTACAAGAATTTAAGTAATGATGAGCGACTTACCACTGTTTTTCCAAACAGATGCTTTTTCATGTGATGTCAAGCGACAGCTTCGTCAATGGCAAGAACTCTGCAATGGTGATTTCATGCAGTTAAATAAACTACTTGCACCAAACTCAGAAGATACAGTATTTACTAATCAATTTTGATTAACCTTTGTGGCTGCTGTACAGACACAACCCATGTTAACGCATGCACTTGCTATCTTGTGTAATCCATCAAGGCAAGTGTTGCAACTCAGCAGAATTCCAATCAAGACTTTACCTTACATTAAATCTCTCTCTTCATTCTTAAATCACCTTGCAATGCTCCTTGTATGAATAATGAATCCACCCGCAAATAAATTAAGTGTAAGCAATACAGGAAGACTGTTTGCACGCCTGCGTCACTCACAACTGACTTTACAAAATAAACATACCCGGTAAAAGGAATACCAATGGCTAGTTGTAAAACATGAAATGAGGAATGCCCAGGGTAATAGGAACGGGGACCGGGGACAAGGAAACAGGGAACCTCTAAAATAGGAAATCTCTAAAAGGGGGAATTACTAAAATGGGGAATCTCTTAAAGTGGAAATAACTAAAATAGGGAATCTCTAAAAGGGGGAATTACTAAAATAGGAAAATCTTTAAAATAGGGAATCTCTAAAAGGAGGAATCTCTAAAAGGGGGAATTACTAAAATGGGGAATCTCTAAAATAGGGAATCTCTAAAAGGGGAATTACAAAAAGGGCGAATCTCTTAAAGGGGGAATTACTAAAATGGGGAATCTCTAAAAGAGGGAATTACAAAAATGGGAAATCTCTAAAAGAGGGAAATACTAAAACAGGGAATCTCTTTAAGGGGAAATTACAAAAATGGGGGTTCTCTAAAAGAGGGAATCTCTAAAAGAGGGAATTACTAAAATAGGGAATCTCTTCAAGGCTGTTGCCTAACAGGAGCCCGGTAGCCTGGGGCTCCCAAAGAATAGCTCTGGGCGCCTTAATTTTTCACAGCAACACCTTTCACTTCACATGTTGGGCTCCTAAGTTCTCAGCGTTTAGCTCTGAGGGCTCCTTTAAAATTTTCTTAGGCAGCAGCCTTGCTCTTAAAGGGAGAATTACTAAAATGGGGAATCTCTAAAATACATGTAGGGACTCTCTAAAAGGGGGAATTTCTAAAATGGGGAGTCTCTAAAAGGGGGAATTACTAATATAGGGAATCTCTAAAAGGAGGAATTGCTAAAATGGGGAATCTCTAAAAGGGACAATCTCTAAAAAGGGAAATCCCTAACATCTTTTTAACTCCTAAGAAAGTGTGACAGTCATCAATCACTGGGCAGGAAGTGGCTTTCAAATAGCGCTGCATCAAAACATTAGCAGCTGGCAACTTCTTACTGCGATTGCAAGTCTCTCATACAGTAAATTTATTTAATATATATAACCATAGATGCATCAGTGAAGGTTGTAAACGTCAAGCCTTAGACCTTACGATCTGCTCACTCGGCATTCTTTCTCTACCTCTAGAGGTATATATAATGAAAGAGGAGGCTCCGCAGAGGACAACATCAGAGGCAATTTTGCTTCAACTTGAAAGAAAGTCAGTGTAAAAAAACAACATATTTCTTAGGTCACTGAAGGATGTAGCGTCCCTTTACATGTCCGTTTCAAGGGATTCATATTAGTCGGCCTTCATGAGCTAACAGATCAGCCTTGCAAATTAGCAATGTATAATTCTTTGCAAAGAACACCGCTCCCCTTTTTGCTGTGTTAAACATAGTCAATTTTTACATCCACCATCCACAGGCATCTTATGAGGTAGGGCAACAAATAAATTAATTATTGCCTGTCTGCAAATAGAATTGGTGGGAAAACATAATGGTGTTTACATTTCTTGGACGCATGCATACAAAAAAAGCCATTCACACAACAGTAGTGTACAACTAAATTCAATAGTAATGAGAATATGTAGAATCCAAAGCATCCTTGTGTTATATTGTTGGCTTTTCGAGTCATTTCCTTAATTTTAATTCCATGGTACTCAAGTTGATGGATACCTCATCATTCACTTGCACACAAACACATAAAGGGGAAATCTGAGCAGTGCATGATGAAAAGCATGAAAGACCAATTAAAGAAATACTAAATTCTCCCAAAGATGTTGGACATGGTGGGAAAACCATAAAAAAATATATTTTCGCGACAGGCAATGTTTTGTCTTTTCTCTGCCGAGTTGACATTAAGTAAACATGGCTGACTTTCAGTTTCCCTTGGCTTTTGGATTTGCTAGTTTGCCGAAGTTTCAGTGGGAAGACCTAGTCAGCCAAGAAGTGATAGGTCAAGGGACCTTTGGAGCCGTGTTTTTGGTGTTTTCAAGCTGAAGGAAAGCCCGCAGAAAATGTTATTGTAAAAAAGCTGTTAAGTACAGCTCAGGATTTTACGGCAATGTTCATCAAGGAGGCCAAGATTTTAAAGGATTTACACCAAAACAAACTTTGTTTCATGTTAACAGTGCGTTGTCAAATTCCGCTCATGGCTGATATCCCACAGTGCAACCAAATGTCAAAAATAAGATTATTCTTTCGCTTCTTCTTTTGCTCGAATGGTGAATTGTTAAAGGTGGTGTATATGGAAGGACTCACTTCTCTACTCCTCTCACGTTGTACGTTTTTTCAAAATGTAATGAGCAAGGTTTTCTGACTTTAAAGCCATTAACTTGTCTTCCAGTTTCTGTTCCAGCTTTACAACTATCACATTGTATGTTTCCTTCATATGTATGTTTCGTCCGCAGTTTTACGATAGAAACAGTACTTCGTTGATATTTTAATAGCAGGCATTTCTGTGTGAATTGTACCGGCAGTCAACAATTGCACTGTTAAAATGGATGCTTGTCATTAAAATCAACCAATCAGACCTCTCTTAATTTTCGCGGTCTCGGAGATTCCCGTTTTTAGAGATTCCCCCTTTTAGAGATTCCCCATTTTAGGAATTCCCACTTTTAGAGATTCCCCCTTTCAGAGATTCCCCATTTTAGAGATTCCCCCTTTTAGAGATTCCCCACTGAAGCAGTGTTCCAGATAAGAGTCAATAACCTGACAAAGAAGGCTTCCTGACTCGACAGATGAAATTTAAATATTCAGTTAAATATTACAACAAAATGTCTGGGTGACCCGTCAAATGGTATAAATAATCCCCCAATTGAAAAATTTAACTGGAACTCTGTTTAGAGATTTCCCCTTTTAGGGATTCCCTCTTTACAGATTCCCCCTTTTAGAGATTTCCCCTTTTAGAGATTCCCCCTTTAAGAGATTCCCTAAAAATTTTTAGTAATTCCCCATTTTAGAGATTCCCCCTTTTTGAGAGTCCATATTTTAGTAATTCCCCCTTTTAGGAGATTCGTTATTTTAGTAATTCCCTCTTTTAGAGATTCCCTATTTTAGTAAGTCCCCCTTTTAGAGATTCCTCATTTTAGTAATTCCCCCTTTTAGAGACTCTCTATTTTAGAGATTCTCCGTTCCCTATTTCCCATTCCCCGCTTTAGAACTAGCCAAGTACCAACATACTTGCTAGCTTTCACCAAAAGTTCTGAGAAAATAACAGGAAGGGAGTAAAAAGTAAGCTTAATCAAAACTGGTTGATTACGCTTAAATTACACGTAGTTGTTCTTGTTCATTAAGAAATGGTTATCAATGAGCAACTTACCACTGTCGCTCCAAATGGATGCAGAATGCCGCCAGGTCAAGCAATAGCTTCGTCAACGAAAAGAAATGAGTCTGCAATTACGATTTGATGTGGTTATTACATTATCCAGTATCACGATAAAACGATCATGTTTAATATGTAGAGGGTTTATCCTTACACATAACTCAAAGTAACTTCAAATTCGACGATCAAATTGTGTAACTTTATGAGAGAGTTTAACATGGATCAATGATGTTTCAGTTCTGTCGCAAAGCGAGACATAAGACTTACTTAAGCATGTACAATAGACCATTTTACAGTTGTGGCTAAGTTACCAATGGAAGCGAGGCTGCCGGTGACCCTGTTTTGATACAAACCTTCATGCTTTTGTAATGTTAATATGGATTAATTAGCGTTACAACAACACAATTTACATGATAAAAGCAGTGAGGTCTGTATCAATGCAAGGTCACCGGCAGCCTCGCAGCCATTCATAGGCTTGGTCGCTGGGCAAACAACTGTAAAATGGCCTATTAGTCTACTAGCTGCTTGGTGGGACTTACGTACATGTACACGTAGTTTTCCAGAGCAAAACGTGTTTTCGTATTCTTTCAATTTTCCAACCACAACTTCCAATCTGTTCTTACTTGCCTTATCTATCACAAATGACGGACAAAGTTCTGAGAAAAGAGAAACCAAAACGTCTGTGTTGCGATAAACAGCTGAGAGGCACTTCCCACAATAATCCGAAAATAAGAGAGACCCTGGGAACGAGGTTGGTAGGTATGTCATGTGGGGACACATGATTTGGGTGACCCTATTTAATGGCTGAATGATAGAATGGAATGGGGGAATTGCAGAATTCTAAAATACGGAATACATGGAATATTCTAAAACACGGAAAATATTGAATATTTTGAAACGCGGAATATACAGAATATTCTGAAAAGCGGGATGAGAGGAAAGTCTTTTAAGAAAGGAAATAAATAATTCTTTTTTTGCCCGTGAGTAGTGTGCGTAGGATAAAGAAACTTCGCATGATAATTTTACATTTCCTCGCGACCAAGGGTATAAAAACGTGTTAAAGAAGAGATCATACAAAGTGATTCACCTCTGGGCGATATGTTTCCCCGCTTCCGTTTTTGTGCCTCTCGGACTGTGTCGAAACATCACAGGCGCACTTTCTTACACTCAGAGAAGGAAAAATGGAGAAAGACGTTGATAAGTGTCTCAATTGCCTTAAAAACATAATGTACGACATGTTATCGTTTCTTTTTCAGGATGATTTGCTAAATCAATGCCTTTTTGAAGGTCTTTGTTACAAAACCTGCTTCGTTCATACACGAATTCCCTGGCAGATGTTGTTATGATCGGTCACAGGCGAACCACCTTCAGTCGTTGTTGTTGTTATCGATCTGTAGAAGGATAAATACATTACAGCGGTTGCGATTTGGTCGGCAATAAAGTTTGTGTGTTATTTTATTTTTATTTTTATTTTTTTTGGTCGTTCCGAGCTGTTTTGGGCGTCATTTACGAGATCTTTTCCCGACCACCAGTTAGACAGTCAAGAAAATTGACAAGTCAGGTAATACCGAGCCGCCGGCCAGTGACCTGTCTTGTTCAAGCGGGAACTGACGCCAAACCAGTGAAATTTTCACGTTAAAAACACCAGCAACCGATCGATTAGGGATGTCCTCACACCTTCGCTGAATTTGAGCTTCAGTACAACCCGACTGTTGCCAAGCGTTGGCAAACCAACGGTCGTGTTGCACCGATTGGTAGATTTGAATAGACTCAAATGCTTCGAATTCCTTTGATCTGATTTCTTGCACCAATCATGCTGAGAAAGCATTATTATGGATTTCAGGATCGCCTTTCTCGGTGAATTTTCGAAAGATGACGCCCAAACTCGACGAAGGTATGAGAATATCTCGCGAGGACATGTCGTGAGGAAATGTAAAATTATCATGCGAAGTTCGTTATCCTATGCAGACTACTCACGGGCAAAAAAAAGTATTATTTAAATCCTTTCTTAAAATACTTTCCTCTCATCCCGCGTTTTAGAATATTCCGTATATTCTGCGTTTCAAAATATTCAATATTTTCCGTGTTTTAGAATATTCCATGTATTCCGTATTTTAGAATATTCCGTGTATTCTGGAATTCCACCATTCTACCGAATAGGGTCACCCCATGATTTTGTCCCCAAAGTAGGTGGAAGTAGGTGTAGTAGCAGTGTAGTTGATGTAATAATAATAATAATAATAATAATAATAATAATAATAATCGTAATAATAATAATAATCATCATAATAATTTAATAACTTCTAGAGCGCGATTTACATTCACTGATCAATAGCGCTTTACAACTGAAAATACTTACTTACTTACTTATGCTTAGTACCCCTCCTGGGGCATAGGCCACCTACAAGAGTTCTCCAGCTATCTCTGTCCTGGGCTTTCCTTATTAGCTGACTCCAGGTCAGCCCCAATCTCTTGATATCCGCTTCCAAGTCCCGTCTCCACGAGTTCCTAGGCCGTCCCCTTTTCCTCTTGTCTTGTGATGTTGGTAGAAGGCTTTCGGAGAGTGTGGCCTATCCATCTCCAACGTCTCATCATGATCTCAGCATCTGCAGGCCTCTGCTTGGTTCTTTGCCATAGGTCTTCGTTGTTGATGGTGATCGGCCAACGTATCCGCAAGATTCTTCGTAGACATGAGTTGATAAAGGTCTGCACCTTCTTTGTAGTTGCCACTTTTGTTCTCCAGGTCTCTGAGCCATATAGTAGAACAGGTTTGACATTGCTGTTGAAGATCCTGATCTTAGTCTGAAGTGTCAGATCTTTGGAGCTCCATACGTTCTTTAACTGCAGAAAAACTGCTCTTGCTTTGCCAATTCTGGCTCTAACGTCAGCTTCTCTGCCCACCTGGATGTCAACTACACCACCCAGATAGGTAAAGGAGTTTACCTCTTCCAACAAGTCGTCATCCGGCCGCCATGGCCGGTCCCAAGCCCCGGGGAGAAAGGATGAGAGTTGGGCCTGAGGCTACCAACCTCACCCCGTAAAACACCTGCTTGCTACAGAAACAACTGAAAATACTACAATGAAATTCAAATTAGTAAAACTACTTACATGTCTATTAATAAAATAGAATATTTATAATAATGATAATAAACTTAGAATATCAAACAGGATGCGCTTTAAAAGCTACATGAAATAAGTAAGTTTTCACCTTACATTTAAGAAAACAAAACTGGGCACTAGTAGTAGCTGTAGTCGATGTAGTCTGTCTAGTAGCTGTAGTACGAGTACTAGCTGTAGTACATGTAGTGACTGTATAGGTTTAGGAGCTGTAATAGGTGTAGTGCGACCCCATCGTTGTGACCGTTGCGTTTTACTTTTCCTAAAACTTGTGTGGCATTGGAAGTTAAACAAAACAGTGTAACAAAGTTTCATAAAACCGACGATGTGATACTGTGCAACGCCTGCTGATGCCGTCACAGGCCACCCAGAGTCGGAGGGTGAAAAATTATAAGGATTTGTATGAGAATCTCGATAACAAATAGCCTGCGAACGTAGACGTATTTCCGGCGGTCGTTCCAACCGCCAAAAATACGTCTGCGTTCGCACGCTAGATAACAATCTGAAAAAGATATTTACATCTCGCCAATAAAATCAGACTTCTCCGGCATCAGTCACGCTCAAACTCCGTCGATGGCCACACCGATAAATTTACTTCTATTTGACAAAGTTTCAAGGTCCACCGAGTATTCATTGCTGAGAAAATGCCAAAAATATCCAAAATTTTAAAATCCTTCGAGGCCCCCTTACAACGAATTTGGACACGGCAAGTCAACGCCTCACTTGAGCCTCGATACGGTGAGAGCACTGAATAAGTGAACGGTTGACCAGCCGTGTCCAAATTCGTTGTAAGCGAAACTCGAAGGATTTTGAAATTTTGTATATTTTTCGGGAGAAGAACTCCCATATAGAAAGGGGAGGGATGCTCTTCGTGTCGCTTAGGGGTGCAAATTCCGGATTTGGTCTCACTTAGGGTGTTCTGGGCAAAAAAAAAAAAATGTAGCCGTAAATGTCTCCTTTAGGGTTGCGCGCGAAGAAATATAAAAGTGTGTATGTGTTTCACGTAGGTGAAAGTATTAGACGATAATGTCTTTGTCGCAGTTAAAAGGCACGGTATTTGTTTCTCTGTGTTTTAATATGGGCTCCTTTAGGGGTCAAAAAAAGCCTGAGCCACGCCCAAATTGGTCTCCTTTAGGGGTTTGATTTAAAATTTCCGACGAGCTTCCTTCCCCTTTTTCTATTTTTTTTCGGAGCGAATAAATAGATTGGAAATATTGGATGGAGCAAGCTGATTACCAAAGAGGCAACCAATTTAAATTAAAGCAATTTTACTGCTAAGATTCGGGAACTAACAAAAAGAGGAACAGTGTGAGATTTGTAGTCTGAAAAATGCATTAAGCGAAGAACCCGCTCTTGTAAAAAGGTAAGTATTTGTAGCTTGACCCCAAGCAACGAGACCATAAGAAATATAGGGTTCGATTAGCTAGCGGCAAATATTTAAAAGTGTAGTAAACGGCACCAGATGCCTAAGCCTAGCAATAACGCCAATTCCTTTGCTTATTTTAGTCGAAATATAATCAATGTGGTGCTTCGAAGAGAGAAACCATCAATTAGAACTCCAAGGTTCTCCACATATGTTTGACGTTCGAGAGATACTAATTGTTTAGAATTGTTTTCAAATATTTTAAGGTTGACTTCTTCATGGGCTATTTCCCGATGGTAAGGATGGAAAATAACAAAGTTAGATTTAGCCGTTGTTTGAATGTAGCCACTCATACAATTTAAACAATTCCTCATTAACAATGATCTCGAGATTGTTTAGCAGACTAACCCTAACCCTAACCGCAGACTGTTCTTTCTTTACGAGAAACAGAAGAACCAATTGGCGTTGATTGTGTTCTGCCTGACAAATATTACGAGAACCAGTTTTTGATTATTCCTCTAATTCCATAGTGGTGCAGCTTGTGTAACAATATAAGGTAATAAGGTAGTAGTTAGGTAAGGTAATAGTTTAAAATCATTAAAAAACAAATTGAATATACACATTATATAAAAATAATCAATTCTAATTATTATTATTAAAAGAAATTGATGCACTAGGGAAAAAGCTTCTTTTAAACCGCTCCGTTCCACACTTATATAGGGTTCTGTGGGTAGGGTTTCTCATCGTACGTCCATGCGCGCTCACCCGCGTCATTGTCAAGTGCTTTGAGAGAGGGCCCTTCCCGTCAATTTTCTTTAAAGTTCTAATACAAAGATTGCGGCGTACGTCCAACCTTGGGCAGTCAGCAAGTTCACGTGCCCAGCTGTAGGTTTGTTTGGGAAAGATGAGACCAAAAGCTCTTTTCTGGACTCTTTCGAACTGTTCAGACAAACAGAAAGGAAGAGCATAATGCCAAACTACGCAGCTATATTCCAAAATAGAGCGAATCAAAGACACGTAAATTGAGACTAGGTCAGCTGCTGGGACAACGCCCCGACGTAAAACACGTAGAATATGCAAGTGTTTCGATACCTTAGCAACTACTGATGCAATGTGCTCATTCCACTTTAAGTCATTCTGAATAATAAGCCCCAGGACCTTATGTGCGCTAACCACCCCTAACGGTTGATCATCAATTGTTAAGGGGGCTAACTGTGGTCTTTCCTTGAAGAAACACAATCGCAACTCCTTGCATTTCCTAGCGTTTAGACGCATCCAGTTGCCAGAGGCCCAGCTGTTTATATAGTCGAGTGTAGCCTGGGAGGATTATAAGCTACCATTAATAAGGTTCTCTGACACATTCCACATTCCAAAATTAGGTGACATGGCCCTCCCCAAATAATGGACCATCAGGAGGAACAAAATCGGGCCTAATTTGGTCCCCTAGGGGACCCCTGCTTTAACGTCTTAAATGTCTGATTTAACTTAACGCGTTGTTTTCTATCAGATAGAAAGTTGATGATCCAAGGGATCAGACAAAGTCTGACGTTAAGGTTAATAAGATTTTGGACAAGAATGTTATAACCTATACGGTCAAAAGCTTTTGAAAAGTCCAAAAAGCAGACTCGGAGATATTCATTAGGACTGTCTAGTTGTAAAAGCCAATTATGGACCATATCTAACAGACAGTAAGATGTCGATGTACCTTTTAGGCAACCAAACTGCATAGGGTCAATCTTACCCCTGACATCATCAATCAACCATGAAACCACAAAGTCTTCTAAAACTTGGAAAGGCAGGGTGTAAGTGATATTGGTCTTACATCGCTCTCACATGTGGGCTTTGTGATATTAGGGACTGGGATAATATTAAATTCCTTCCACGAGATTGGCATAACCCCAGACGACAAAGATACACTCAAAATAGTAGCAGGTGGAGTTGCTAATTCAAAAGCAAACTCTTTAAAAATTCTGCTAGGAATATTATCGGGCCCATGTGCCTTAATAAGGGGCTGAATTGCAGTATGTTTTTTACATACTTCGTAAGATTGTACAATAGGTAACGTATCGCCAGTGGGAAAGAAAGCTGGCAGTAAAGAAAAATCAAGCGGGGGGATGTCCGAATTTACAGATGTAAAGAACTTATTAAGCGCGTTGGCTAATTCAAAATCAGATAAGGTCTTACCACCACGCTCTAATGAGAGGTGGATGGACTTCTCAGATCTACCATACATCGTATTAACTATCCCCCACCACGTAAGGCAGTTATATTTTTTCAGATCTCTTACTTTGGTTTGGTACAAAGATCGTTTGCGTTCAGCGATCATCTGCTGGACTTTGTTACGTAGGGATTTCCATAGAGGAGTGTTCTGTGAATGGAAAGCCTTTTGACCTTCTCTGATGAGCATTTTAATTGATGGCGTTATCCATGACTTATCTGAATGGTGGAATTTTATAGACTTTAAGAGGAAAAGCGATCTAAACCATATGTGACAAATCCCACTCCAAAAGCTCCAAGCCGCCTTTGTCATTACAACAATATATTCACGCGCCCTGCTAAAGGTAACATACACACCCGCGTAAACTTTCTTTTATCTCGAATTTCAGAGAAATTACAAACGCTAATATCTTCCAAACATTACATTCACAGCTTAAATACGTAGCCCATACGGATAAATAACTAAATATGATATATTTAAAAAAGCAGCTATACAAATTGCGGCCTGGATTCTCGTTTTAAAACCCGTTAACTCAGTCAGTGCGGATAAAATCAGGTAGCGCATTCCATAATTTAGCTGATACTCAAGAAAGAAAAAGAATTAAGACCATAACTGGTTGTTGTAGGTTTATTGAGGGACGGAATGTAATTTCCACGAACATCATGAGAAGAAGACTGGAGAGAAAACTCGGTTGTTTTTCATATGCAATAGCAGGAAAATCCTTCAAAAACAGACTTTTATATTATTAATATGAAGAAATTTTGAATGCGCTTATTGCATAGAGATCATATACGTTATAACAGTTTGCCTTGAGTAATCTGCAAATGTAAATCTTAGTATTCTCTTATTTATATTATACCGTTCTTTTGACAAGAACGACTGGCGAAAGGCCAGTTTTTGCCACAAAAATAACAGCAAAAAAAGCACTACTTTGTCGCGAAATTTCTATAACGAAAATTTGTTCAGAATCCAAACGTCCACATTAATAGCACACGGGGCTACTCCTTAGTATCTGGCTAGAAATGTTCTTCTCCCTTTTTTCTCGGGTCGCGCTTTAGCCATTTGATGAGCGCCAGTCTCTTGCTTCTCAAGTTGCCTAGTTCATGCAAAAAAGAATTCTGGGTAATTCTGAAATTCCATGACAAGGGAAGACCCCCGGTTGTCATTTCATAGATTTTTTTACAAGTGTGGAGTCATCTAGTCCTACCAGCAAACTACAGCCTCGACTGACGTTTTTAGCTTTCAAAACTTGCCCAATTATATCGCGGTAGGTCCTGGATTCGTGCACATAAAGGCCAGAGAAACAACTTCACTCATGAACCGCCATGTTTACAACTGCGTAGAGAAGCCTGAAAAATTCAGGACCTCAACGGGGTTTGAACCCGTGACCTCGCGATTCAAGTGCGACGCTCTAACCAACCTGAGGTATGAAACCACTGACGTTGGGAGCTGGTCATTTGTGTGTACTAATGGTCCCGTGAGCAATGAATCAATGATGAAATGGTGTATAAAATAAATCATATATGAACTGCGGATATGAAATCAAGTGAAACTATGATCTTCGCAGTTATGAACGCCATTTTTACAATTGCGTAGAGAAGCCCGAAAAATTCAGGACTTCAACGGGGTTTGAACCCGTGACCTCGCGATTCCGGTGCGACTCTCTAACCAACTGAGCTATGAAGCCACTGGTAAAATCAGATCAAATGTCCCCACCATGAATGGGCAAATGATGTTCCTTTAACTTTGGTCATTCTTGTGTATTTCATCATTGATAAAAAGGTGTCACGTTTTGTTACTTCCTTCAATAGTCCATGTATTCCGAGGCAAACAAAATTATATGAAAAACCTAGCATTTCAAGCTTCCAAAATCCAATTACAATATTATTTCTTTGTCATGGTAAACCATCCATGGCTATTAACGGAACAAATTAAGATAGAGTGAGAAGCAGTTGTTTTATTCCATCGATTCAAAACAGCTGAAACAGCCTTGTTCATTCTTCTTTCAAGACTGTCCCACACTGATAAGCGCATTTGTTTAGGTCCCATTCCCGTGAAAAAAAATCAAACATCTCCACCCTGGGGCCAAGATTATACGTCAAATTCCCGAGGGAGAGGGGAGGAGGAGGAAGCACTGGAAGTCAAATGCCAAACCTATGTCCAGGGGTTCCCCCTTGGGCTTAGATAAGTGCACTAATTGCTTAGCAACAGGCGAAAGGGAACCTACAATCTTGGAAATTTTTCAAATTGAAAATGAAGACCACCCCCCTCCCTAATTTCAATGACGAAAAAATGGCGGGCTTCATCTTGTGCCTCTCAGTCTAGTCTACTGAAGGCTGAAATCCAGGAAAACCGTGTCAAACAATGCAAAATTAAACATAATCGTCTAAACATTGTCACAAACCGTCACTTAACGTGCAAGTGTCTCTAAAATACAAATTCTTAACTCCTCGTCAGGCTGTAAAGCGCATGACCTGGTCAGTCGTCAAGTTACTTTCACCGCGATAAAGGTGTGGACAAGTCACCTTGTAATGATTGATTTCCACTGGTTTGTCACTTTAAGACCTGAGGACAATCTTGGACAAAGTAAAATGAAAAATAAAGACCACCCCGCCCCTCAATTTCAATGATGAAAAACTAGCGGACATCAACTTGCTCGCGGATTCATTATTTATTTTATGGGGAGGGGGTACTGATTTTTCATTTTACTTTGTCCAAGATTGTAGGCAGGTGCATTATGGGATATTACATTGCTTGTGCTTTCTTTTGGTCAAAGGAAAAGCGCCCATAGGCCATTTAAGCAATGGAAAACGTTTTCCGTGTTTGCGTAGCATGATATAAACACTAGGGGGGTTGGGAGAATTCGAGACAGTTATGCAAATCATAGAAGAAGTCGAGGGTTTGCATAACTGTCGAGAATTCTCCTAACCCCTCGAGTGTTTATATCAGGCTATGCAAACACACGACAAAAATTTTTCTATTACTTTTACAAAATATTTCTCAAAGATAGTTGAACAAATGAAGGAAAATGCTGGTTTTTTCACTTTTTGATTGAAACATTTTCTTGACACACGCTCATATTTCCTACCAACCAATCAAAACGCGCGTCTGACAATACATAACCAATCAAAATTCGTGAGATGTGAGCCGCGCTTACATACTGTCATCTAAACACAGCTATTGACCAATGAGAGCGCGCGTACTATCCTAATTGTTTTATAGAAAGAAATAACTAAGGTAGAAAACCTGTTGACTGCTTGTTTGAAAAGTCAATAAAATACTTTCCTCTGTAGTTAGGGTAGCAAATGCGTGCTCAAGTTGCCACTTGCGACGATTGTATCGACGGACAATAAAATGGACAACGTAATTCTGCTCCTCGCAATTCTCTGTAAGTAAAGCACTGGTCAGTTAGGATTCATTTTCTTTTCTAAATCTCAGAGGTTTCATATGTTTATTTACAAGATAACGAGACTATGACTATATCATATTGTATTTGAGTATGCTAGTTCCTTGCACCGCCTGTTTGAGGTAAGGGGTTTCCGACTTAGTATGCAATGATCAATCTGTGCATTATCTTTGAACCAGTTTGCATCGAAAGTTCTAAGACTAAAGAATGAAATCTTTCTACTCCTTACCCTTTCAAAGGATATTAATTAAGAGATCAAGCAACACTCTCATTTCCTAGTTTTTAACCTTCTGGAAGTTTTCCTACGAAATTGCACAACGAGATCACTAAAATCCAGAAGTTTGCCCAAGATATTTTTTTTACAGTCATTAAGCTTTCAATGCACACTAATTACGAGATCAGGTAACTAGTTTTTTAGATTCCAGAAATATGCCTAAGAAATCTCCCATTTAAAAATTATGTTGCCTTGCCCCTCTGCCTGTGGAACCCCTCTGTGGAAATAGAGATCTTTAGATGGAAGGACATAGACGACCTGGAGTACAAGTGTTCCGTTCTGAGCATGCGCACTCGAAAAATGTCGGCTTCCAAACCTTATGCGCATGCTCAGTACGGAAAACTCGTACTCGTCCTCGTCCTCCGATATAAAGTTCCCTATTATCTTAGAAAATCCACGTTTCTGAGAAATTTCCTATTTGTTTGATTCTGGAACCTTTTTCTAGCAATTTCTTGAGTCTTAAAACCTTCTATGTATATTAATTAGGATATCAGTAAATGCCTACTTTCCTAGTTTTTTAGCTTCTAGAAACTTGCTCAAGAAGTCGGCCATTTTTTTACTTTGCGTTGGCCCCCTTAAAATGCGACCAGGAAAACCGTGAACACCTGAGGAACGTTATTCCTGTCCAATCACCCGTTCAACCGCAGAGTGTTTATTCACTGTTGTTTGCGCGGCAAGAACTGTATCGGCTTTAGATTTAACGGGCAATGGATTTAATTTGACCAGATATTACAGGTATTTGCGACGGCGCCACATGCTCAAAAGCTCTGAGACTACTTATAAAGAAACAAAAGTGCCTTTATTCACTGGCACTCTGAAACAATTGTTGCTTTCAACATGTGGCGCCGTCGCAAATACCTGTATTATCTGCTACAGTACTAACAACGTTTATTCAGTTTGCGGTTTGGGCGTGACAAGTACTCAAACATGATTGGCTTATGAACAATAAGCATTCTTAATATATTTTAGGTGTTCACGGTTTTCCTGGTGAAACTGTAAAAAACCTCATAAAATGTACATCTTAGAGTCTTGAAAAATTTGCCATTTCTTTCTTTATGCACTTTTTTCGCACCCAAGATCCTAAAGTGCTTAAACTTAAAACGCCTACTAATTAGAACATCAGAACTTGAAGTTTTTTTTTTTGTGTAAAAAAAAAAAAAAAAGAAAAAACAAGAGGAAGAAACCATTGACATTTGGTGTTCTATTTTACGAATGAAAAATGGCTCTTCCTCGAAACTCTGTCTTTGCCTTAAATGGAAGTTCATATGAGGACCTTAAGATCAATAATTGTCACTTAGTAAAATAAGTCTAAAAACACACTTTTAAACAACATTTACATATCTTTTGTCTTCCTTCACCGCTTATGAGGTTTGAATGCTTTAATCTTCTCAATAAGTCATATATTTAAAGTAACGAAAATGACATGTTGACGCATCAGATTCCAAGTAGTTTTCTCAACTTTCGGACGACGTTTCTAAAAAAAAAATGAAAGTAAAAAAAAAAAAAAGAAATAGCGGGTTAAATGGTGATTAGCAATAATTTCGTTGTGAGTGATAAATGAATAAAGAAATTATTTTATCCCTGAAACCGTTTGCACAGACATGTGTTTAGTTAATAGCAACGAGTATGACTGTGACATGTAGACTACAAGCCCTCAATATCTAACTTCACTTTGCGCAGGTAACCGGCAATTAGTTATTTCGCTTTAGTCCATTGCAAACAGTTCTTTGCAGGAAGGAAAGCACCCGACTCGGTGAATGCGAACAAAAATTATTTTACTCGCTAACCAAAGCAGTTCGTAAAAGAACTATAGTAAAGAAAAAGTAAGTATATTGTAAGTATATTGGCGACTGATTTTGAAACCATTTCTCTTTGAAAAACGTACCTTTTTCTCTTGAGCACGTGCCGAATTACAAAACTGTTCAACATCTTTCTTTTCACTTAGTAAAATTATATTCGAACAGCACTTACCATTCTTTTCGGGTTCTTGTGGCCCAAATTCAAACGTAACATCATCGCCAATTAGAACAAATGGCGCCCAGTATTTAATGGCGGAATACTCCTTTGTCTCTTGAAGAGATTTCATAGCATGATAAAGAGCTAAACTTGCACTTTTTCTATCTGCCAAGTGTTGGTAAAAACTCTTCATGAACAGCAAGGTTGCCTCATCATTAATTGCCCAGAGTGACACCAAAACAGACCGGGCACCAGCATACAGGAAAGCTCTGGCTATTCCCACCACACCCTCAGATTTTAGCTCTCCCTGACCGCTATGACAGCAACTCAGCACAACCAGCTTTGCCTGAAGACGAACTGCTTGAACATCGCTCATGGTTAACATGTAATCTTTCTCTTCGGGGATCTGTGATGTGCGGCCGGGATTTGGGGCCAAAACAATTTCTCCAAAATAGTCATCTCCATGAGCAGCAATGTGGATTAAAGTAGCTGCCTTCAGTTTTTTCAGCACCTCGGCTTTCGTTGCATTTTTGCCAGTGAGAGGCGCGGTCTGCAGAAGGTCTCCAATCATCTCCACCTCTTTCTTTGCGCACGGCAACTGTTCATACCTGGGTCCACCGGTGCCCCAAGTGATTTCCTTCAAGTACGGATCTCCCACAAGTAGCGCTTCACTCTTACTGTTGAAAACAGGTGCACTTGCGATCAGTTTCAAAGCGGTCAATGAAGGAACAGTACGGATCCTGACAGAGTCACTCAACGCAGAATAAGGAGCCAAGCAAAATGGTCCATCAGGAACAAAGATCAAGTCATCACCCTGGAGCAAGTCTGCAATGGGTCTGATTAAGACATCATACAAGGAATGCAAGGGGTTTTCGGACACGTTGAAAGACTGCGAGGCTTTCTCAACAGCTTTTCCACTGCAAGAGAAGTCGCTGCGATGTCTGCGCGCCGAGCGATTCTCGCATCGGACAACAGCCCCAGCGCCAATCTGTTTCAAAGTAGTCTTTATCAGCGAGTCAGCACTTCCATTTTCGATTTCCTTTTCCCTATAGTTTAATCCGCTTCCTCTTCTCAGAAACCAAAAACTGATAGTGTTCCCTGCAAGTGCTATGAAAACTGTTTGTAGAGGCAAATATTGCATAACAGCGGAGATAGTTTCCGTCCTCGCAATTGCCGTGGACGGTTGTTCATCAACGCCAAATTGCACCTTCAAAATGTCTGTCAAGGCCTGTGCTCGTCCTTGTTCAGCAGCAAACAAAGCCTCATCAACCTCTCCATTCTTTAAAAGTGCGGTCCACAGAACTGTGTAATTCTCTTGAATTTTATCACGAAAGCTTATTTTCCATGCATCTTCTGACTGAAGAAGACGCATAACCTCGAAATGTTTTATGCTTAGATGATAAAAATTTATGGCCTTGCACAAGGAGCCTGAAAATTCATGAACACAACCAAAGAGATAACAAGCGATTCCCTGCCCTTGTAGGTCCTCTGTTTCCTTGGAAATAATAAATTGTTGTTCGTTACAGAAAAGAGCATTTTCAACCTCACCTCTAACGTAATAAGCATAACCGAGATTACCATAGGCAACGCCCTCCCCGGCCCTATCCCCTACTTCTTTTGCAATGCTAAGATGTTGTTCATAATACTCTATGGCTCGCTTAAAATTGCCCAGACTGTGATAAGCGTCGCCGAGATAACCATAGGCAGTGCCCTCCCCGACCCTATCCCCTACTTCTTTTGCAATGCTAAGACGTTGTTCTTGATACTCTATGGCTTCCTCAAAAATGCCTAGACGGTAGTAAGCGTTGCCGAGATT
>NC_090878.1:19582304-19589804 GCF_036669935.1 Montipora foliosa
CTTTAGGGAGCGAAGGTTTGGATTTGTCTTCTTCTATTCTCGGAAGCTATCCTTGCTTCTTTTCTCGCCTCAAGCACATGATGGTGATGATAATCGTGGAAACCACGCAATACCGCGCCATTTTGTCTCACACTGGGAGGTTACCCTGCCTATTGTATTTGAATTTTCACAGATGTAAACAGAGCCATAATTGAATGAAATTGAATGGAGTATAATGGCCTGAATTATACCTCAGTTGATCATAATCAACGTTGAGTATGACTGAACACGGCTTTAAAAAAAGGCAAAAGTCATGATTCGTTAGTTTTGTGTTCGTAACCAGCCGAAGCTTCTTGACCAATAGAGTAGCAGCATAGAAATCACAAAGCTTCACATTATTTCTCCTACAATCCCTCAAATTAAACAGTTGAAGGCACCCATTTATGGGATGAAATGCAGTCATGTTATCTCAAATCCAAAATGCCAGGAGATACCATTCCGAGTTTGAAAGCTTTAGACTCAAATCAATTAAAAAGCAATGCTGCTATACATGCACTATTGTATTTTTGTACCTGCATGCTTCCTTTGAAGAATGAGGAATGCAAGAATACATGGTATTCATATGCCAATAAGAGGATGCGTAATAATTTCTAGAATCTACACTTGCAGATTTGCCTCAATTTTAATAAGCTTCAAACCCTAACCACTTATTACTTTCAATTCTTCGTTCATCCAACAGGGAAAATTGAATCATATATAGATCACAAGTGTATGAGAAAAGGGTGTCTTTTGCATGAATTTTTCACTGTAACCCACAAACAACATAACATATAGCACAAGTTACACGTAATCACAGCTGCTTGCATCGCGTGGATCATATATGTACATTGTATACCACATTAAAAGCTTTCAGTAATGATGAGTAACTTACCACTCTTGGTCCAAATGGACGCTCTTCTGTGTGAGCTCAAGCAGTGGCTTCGTCAAGGGAAAGAACTCTGCAATGGTGATTTGATGAAGTTAATACACTTGTCTATCAAAATTAGTCTCTGAATAGAATACTTTTATAAGGTTTGACTCTCCTAACAAAAATCATTTAAGCCCACACACATAACAATGCAAACAGAGCATCGTAACTGACAGAGGAATACAGCTGCACCTCTTAAGAGAAACATGTACAGTAACTGTACACGTGGTGTAAAATTATTACCACCCACGGTAGTGTTCTAAGTATCTTATTCTGAAGTGGATAGACGTAGTGGAAAATACCACTCATTCTCTTGAAATGTTGTTAAGTATAATTATTCTGAAGTGAATATGCTGAAACGCAGTACAATAGTTTAAGGTAATTCCCTTTAAATTGTTCTACTATCAAACGTTTTTGGAAACTTGGCCTAATTAACATTCATGATATGAACATTAAAAAATTGCAATAAAAAAATGGGGTCACCGTGCTTGTTTACGCGTCAGCAGGGTCTTAAAATGGGGTATTTTTTACTGTTTTTGCGTTAAAAATTCGAATCACCTTCATACAAAATTAAGTCTTGGAGGCAGTGTGGCCGAGTGGTTACGGCCCGTGCATTGAAATCCAGAGATCCCGGGTTCAAGACCGCGTTCTGACTACTCACTGAATTTGTTTCAGGTAGTCCCTGGTTCAATTTCCTGGCGCACTTGTAAAATAGCCAACTGGTTTGCCTCCCGCCAGTTGGAATTCTTAACAATTGAATGTGTTCAATGCTCAGAGATATTAGCTAGTAGCTACCGAGGGTAAAAAAAAGTGATTATTGATTAAAGATTATTACTTCAAAGACACAAAATTTTATTTTGAAAATAAAGCTTTATTTGCATAAGCAGTATTGCCTCATTTACGCCGTCTTTGATTCCCTGGTTGTTCGAATAGTGCACTTTTTGGGACAGTTCCGTGGTTAGCTTGAAGTCCTCGCCTTGGGTAAAATACACCCAGTACGGAACTGTTTTCCAAAAAAATTTCATGTTTTACTATCAAACTTTTTTTCTTCTTCAAATATGTTCTTTATTAGACTGTTCTTAGCAAATACCTTCACGAAAAAAAAATCGGGGGTCACCGTGCAGTAGGGATGCGCAATGCAATACTAAGGAATTAGCTTAAATATTTAAGTATAGAAATGGCCAAGCAAGTGGATACACAGACACGCAATGAAACTGCGTTTTTACACACCTCAAAGAGTATTTGCACCGAACTCAAAAGATATACCGAGTCATATTTGCTCAGCAGTTTTGTCAAGCATTACAAGAGGATCGGAAGGGATACTCTAAGTAGTTGGGTTAAGAATTCACTGGATGCTGCTGGAACAGACACAATGCAGTTCAATCCACATAGCACCAGAGCAGCCTCCTCTACTGCAGCCAGAGGAAATTCAGTCAGCTTGCAAGAGATTCTTGATATAGCTGCTCTTCTATGACCACATATTTTCTCGTTTTTATTATACATGTAAGCCTATCGTTCAAGTAACAGTTTGACACAGGTGCTCTTAATGTTGCTGTTATGAAATAACTAATTGTTGTATGTAAGGGATGACATGGTAATACACCTGTTTACAGTATGTTGTGGAGTTTGACTTGTCTGTTGCTTTGAAATCTTATGTAAGCCACACGCCACTGGTAACGCCGTAGGATTTAAAAAGAGACTTAACTGTAAGGTGAAGTTTGATTGGAATTCTGCTGAGTTACACCAGTGCCTCGAGGGATTACATGCAGGGTCCGAAATCAACTTTTTGGAGCAGGTGCCAGCTGGCAACTACAAAAAATTTTCAGTCGTCAGATGCAAAAGTTTTGTCGCAAAAAGTGTCCATAATTTTCTGATCCTGATCATAGACAGAAAACATGAATTTCTAAAATACATTAATTTTTATGCAGAGCTTCAAGTATTTGTATTTGCTAGTTTGCGAATGATCGAAAAAGGATCAAAGACTACACTTCGACCTTTCAATGAGTTTCCATTGAAACAAAATCGAAAGGTGTCAAATTAGTTTAAAGATTGGACATAACACCTGTTTCATTAAGCATGTACTTACCCAGTACAAAGGCGGGCTAGCATGAATAGCTAACATCGCTCACAACTGATTGACTGAGGCATACCCGGTGAAAGAAATACCGACATAAGTTATGTAGTGGCTACAACAACTTGCAAAAATAATAATGTTGAGACACTTTCATTTAAAAACACCTTTTCTAGCTTCCAATACCCGCCGTATCTAGAATTTAAACCTTTCCCACTTCCCCTCCCCTCTCCCCCTTTCAATGTTCACTACTTGGGGAGGGGGGGGGGGGGGAACTGCAGTGCGAGAGATAATATTAGGTAAATTAATAACGCCCCAAGAGGGTGAAGTGTCTCCACTATTTTTGCAACTTGTTGTCTGATTGATTCCAATAATTTTGCAAGTGCGGATTTGAATCCTGTAGGGAAAATTTTCAACTTAGAAAAGCAGGAACTAAAGAAACAATAATTGTTAGATATCGTGTACTGTAAGCTCTGAAACATTTTAGAAGTTTGCCCGCGAATTGCAAAGCACATTGTACCAAACACGAAAGGATATTAATTACTAACATATGTTGGCATCGATTTTCAAGTGTTTGGACTTATCATCGCTAACAGAAGACTCCGTACTAAGTACTAAAGCGAGCAAAGTATTTTGCACTGCAGATCTGATGCTCCGAATGTTACACATGGCTTGTATTACATGTATGCAACACAATAACATTTATTGTCTTCGTTGCTGACGTTCAATGGGGATGGTGACATTACAGTTGAAAATCGTATCTTCCAGGAAACAGGACAATTCAACTAGTACTTTCTTTTCTACTCAATCCAACACATTACCAGATGATTCATAATAAAGTTCACACAGTTAAAAACCCTGTACATATCGTCTATTCCATTTACCAACGGTCTACCTTCCAAACAGAGTCTACCATCGCCACAGCAAGAAATGGCATCATATTATTTTCTCAGTGAAAAGCTGTGGCAGACCGTTTCACATAAATGTCATAATGCGTAGCTGGTACAAATTTGGTCACTTCTGTACCTCATTGTAAAACAAATCTCGCAAAGGATTTAGCACAATCAGGTAGTTCCTTTTGCTCAGTCGGTCATTCCAAAGAACATGGAACCTGACACGTCAATTAGAAGACTTGCTACTAAGCGTTAGCAATCCCTTCTCTGAAAGGAGACTAACGCGAAAGCAATTAAGTAATGTTAAAAATGGACCTGTATGAAAATGTATCTTTGTACAACAATGTTTGCTAAGGATTTGTTTTTCCCAAAGTGGATGTTCCATTTTCATGGCATGTGATTGCAGTTAAAGGAGAGGTAATGTCTGTTTCTCATACGCAAACAACAGCTAATTTTGTACATGTTGAGCGTGTTTTAGATGTCAAGTGTTGACCGAAATATACTTGTTTAAGGCAAATTATTCCGAAATTGGTTCCAGGATGTTTCTACATTGTACCGTACTGTAAAAAGCGAAAGGATGGAAATCACACCTTTTGATGTACATGTAGCAAATTATGTGTACATGTATTTTCAACTTGACTCACAGAAAGCACTGAAATGGCTTCAATTTACGTCATACTGAAACCCCGTCAAAATCCAGGCCATTTTCCATTTACAGTAGATCAGAGAATTACACCTTTTTTTCTTTTTGGAGCACCATATTAAATGCAAAGGATATATGCCTTCCCACTCCAATAAACAAAGTGACCGTATGGCAATACAGTGACAACCAACTCAGACAATCAGCGTCAAAATTGTGGCCACATTGACCATTACTACCCCCTATGCCGCATTTCTTCTGTCTTTTAGCCTTCTTAGGTAGTCCAGTCCACCCCCTTGCCACCCGAACAATGTTTTAGGGTGATTCCTGGGATATTTGGGTACAAATAAGCGACATTGAAAGGGGGTGGGGGAGGGTGGGTCTCATCAATAATTTAGAGCACGATTCAAATTATATAGTGTTATTTTACACGTAAAAAGAACTGTTTAAACATAACATTGTGTCAACTAATTTTGTCGCTGATTGTAGTTCACAGGTACTCCACTTTAAATTATAATTTAATGAGGAGTACCTGTGAACTACAATCAGCAACAAAATTAGTTGACACATTGTGTTGAAACAGTTCTTTTTACGTGTAAAGTAACACTATAATTTGAATCTGAAAGAAACAATTCAAACTTAACAGAAACATTAAGAACCCCAACTAGCCACAACACCAAGGGAAGCTACATGTATACGTGAACCAACCCCAGCAATACCCGAGACACCATTAAGTGAACCTCTGACCAGGAGTGCACCAATTTAGCACGTCAAGCAAATGTGTAGACTAGTAGAATAGGAATTCATATGCAGTTACTATCCGTAGGAGTATTGTACAATGTAGCAAGCTGAACAACAGTGGATAGCTTGCCAGCCAAAGCGGTCATGCCAGCTCCACCAAGGTGTGAAACAGTCTACCAAACAGATACAAGCACTTTGGGTTGGAATAACAACCTAGTCATTGAGGACTTCAGCTCAAACTTTGTGATCGAACATTCCATTACCTCTCTTGTTTAAGGCACTTATTCTAACCAAGCAATTCAGTTTGATTATATAAAAGACAAGCAAGGATCACTTCTATCTTTCATCTATAACCCCCACTTGAACTACATGTATACACTTCTCTCACATGGCTGTTTGGTAAGAATTCAAAGCTCGTCAAGTATGGATAATGACAATGACTATTGTTCGAGTCACTTCTAGACTGCCAGACACTGGTGTCAATACCTTCGTACAAAGTGAAATTCACTTTTGCCTTAAATTAAAACAGAAACAAACTGTTTTGTTCATCAGAAGATTATAACTTGCAACCTTTTGTCATTAAAAAATTGACAGGTATTAATTTCTTGATGCACTGTATGCCTATTTTCTTCCTTTAATAACTTACATGCCATGCAAGAGTACCGCTGACTTCAATTTTGTCACTTTTGAGAACACTGTTTTTAACTTTTCTGTTACATTTATGACATACTACTGTAGATAGGAAAAGGTGAGGCAATATTACATTCTCAAATTCCATTACACTTGAAGGTCTACAAACTGGCTGAATATCTACAATCATTGCAATGTGACTACTGATTGTGCATGTTTCCTTAATGAGCATAAAATTAACTGTCCAAGCACACATTAAGAAATAAATTTAATTCAATAATGAGACTATCCTGTTCTTTTAACTTCTGGACCACAACTTAAAAAGAAGGCCAACAATGTAGCCCTCCCCTCCCCCACCCAGGACAATGTTGTTCAGGAAGATGAGCAAAGAAACAAAGAACCCATCTATACATTTATCTTGACATGGTGTTGTGGTGAAGGGGGATGGAAGGGGGGGCAGGGGAGGAGGGAGGGGGAGGATCCATTTCCGATAAAAGCCCTCAAAATCAAACAGCGGAAGGCACGCATTTACAGGATAAAATGCAGTCGAATTATCTCAAATCAAAACCACAAGTCTGAGGTTGGAAACTACAATTGCTTATTACTGTAATACAATACCAGGACACTATTGTATTCTTGCAGCAGTAACCTTTGAAGAACGAGAAATATATAGTAACTACACATACTATTCATAAGCCAATCTCGATTTGCCTCAGTCAATTAGCTTAACGCTGAGCACCTCAGAGTGAAGTGAACTTTGAATTCTTCATTCATCTAACGTGGAAATTTGAATCATATACGGATCACAATTGTATGGAAACACAGCGTCTTTTACATGAATAATGGCAGTGATCTCTTTCACTGTAACTTATAGACAACATAACACAGCACAAGTTATACATAATCAGAGTTTATATTCATTGTATGGGTCATCTACAAACACAAAAATTTAGGTAATGATGAGCGCCTTACCACTGTTTGTCCAAACAGATGCTTTATCGTGTGAGGTCAAGCGACAGCTTCGTCAATGGCAAGAACTCTGCAATGGCAACTTCATGCAGTTAAATAAATTACTTGCACAGAACTCAGAAGATACAGAATTACTTATCAGTTTTGTCAAGCCTCAAAAAAGGATAAGAAGGGACACTCTAAGTACATGTAGATGGGTTAAAATTTCACTGGATGCTGCTGGCACAGACACAATGCAGTTTAATCCACACAGGACCAGAGCAGCATCCACTACTGCAGCTAGAAGGAATTCAATCAGCTTGCAAGGAAAGGAAAAAGGAAAGGAACTTTATTTAAGAGTCTAATCTTCTAGCGCCATAGAGCACTGCTCCCGTTCTGGCCTTGTAGCTCAGTCGGTAGAGCGGCGGTGATCTAATCCGAAGGTCGTGGGTTCAAATCCCACCCTGGTCAGAGTTTTTCTCTGTCCTTGTGTGGGCCCAATTCTGATGGAATAATTGGGTATAATTTGCTTAACAGTAGTGTTAGGCCTCACTAGAACTTGGAACCATATATTCTCAAATGCTACTGAAGGACAACAACTAACGATTACCCATATATGATCCTTTCACCG
>NC_090878.1:19607304-19609804 GCF_036669935.1 Montipora foliosa
GAAAACGCCTGCTGATTAAAACACCGGAACAAGAACCGATTGACATTTGGTGTTCAATTATACAAATGAAAAATGGCTCTTCCTCGAAACTCTGTTGTTGCCTTAAAGGGAAGTTAGCATGAGGACCTTAACGATGAATATTTGTCAGCAGTAAAATAAGTATAAAAACAAACTTTTAAACAACATTTACATATCTTTTGTCTTCCTTTACCGCTTATGAGGTTTGAATGCTCAAATCTTCTCAATAACTCATATATTTGAAGTAACGAAAATGAAATGTTGACCCATCAGATTCCAAGAAGTAGTTTTTTCAACTTTCGAATGTTTCTGGAAAAAAAAAGGAAGAAAGAAAAACAAAGAAGTAGCGGGTTAATGGTGATTAGCAATAATTTTGTTCTGAGTGATAAATGAATAAAGAAGTTATTTTAATCCATGAAACCGTTTGTACAGACACGTGTTTGGTTCATAGCAACAAGTATCATTGTGTCATTTAGACACTACAAGCCCTCAATATCTAACTTAACTTTACGCAGATAACCGGCAATTAGCTATTTCGTTTCAGTCCATTGCAAACAGTTCTTTGCAGAAAGGAAAGTACTCGACTCGATGAATGCGAACAAAAATTATTTTAGTCGCTAGCCAAAGCAGTTCGTAAAAGAACTATATTGGTGACTGGTTTTGAAACCATTTCTCTGTGAAAAACTAACCTTTTCTCTTGAGCACTAGCCGATTACAAACCTGTTCAACAATTTCTTTTGCAGTAAGCAAAATTATATTGGAGCAGCACTTACCATTCTTTTCTAGTTCTTGAGGCCCAAATTCAAACGTGACATCATCGCCAATTAGAACAAATGGCGCCCAGTATTTAATGGCGGAATACTCCTTTGTCTCCCGAAGAGATTTCATAGCATGATGAAGAGCTAAACTTGCACTTTTTCTATCTGCCAAGTGTTGGTAAAAACTCTTCATGAACAGCAAGGTCGCCTCATCATCAATTGCCCAGAGTGACACCAAAACAGACTTGGCACCAGCACACAGGAAAGCTCTGGCTATTCCAACCACACCCTCAGATTTTACCTCTCCCTGACCACTATGACAGGAACTCAGCACAACAAGCTTTGCCTGAAGACGAACCGCTTGGACATCGCTCATTGTTAACATGTAATCTTTCTCTTCGGGAATCTGGGATGAGCGGTCGTGATTTGGGGCCAAAACAATTTCTCCAAAATAGTCATCTCCATGAGCAGCAACGTGGATTAAAGCAACTGATTTCATTCTTTTCAGCACCTCAGCTTTCGTTGCATTTTCGCCAGTAAGAGGCGCGGTCTGCAGAAGTTCTCCGATCATCTCAACCTCTTTTCTTGCACACGGCAACTGTTTGAACATGGGTCCACCAGTTCCCCAAGTGATTTCCTTCAAGCACGGATCACCCACAAGTAGCGCTTCACTCTTACTGTTGAAGTGGTCAGCTGCACTAGAGATCACTTTGAGGGCGGTCAGCGAGGGAACAGTACGAATCATGAGAGAATCACTCAACGCAGAATAAGGAGCCAGGGAAAATGGTCCATCAGGAACAAAGATCAAGTCACCACCATGGAGCAAGTCTGCAATGGGACTGATTAAGACATCATGCAAAGACTTCAAGGGGCTGTCGGAGACGCTCAAAGACTGAAAGGATTCCTTAACAGCTTCTCCACTGCAAGAGAAGTCGCTGTGATCTCTGTGTAGTGAGCGATTCTCGCATCGGACAACAGCCCCTGCGCCAATCTCTTTCAAAGTAGTCTTTATTAGTGAATCAGCACTTCCGTTTTCGATTTTCTTTTGCCTATAGTTTATTCCACTTCCTCTTCTCAAAAGCCAAAAACTTATAGTGTTCTCTGCAACTGCTATGAAAACTGTTTGTAAAGGCAAATATTTCATTACAGCAGAGATAGTTTCCTTCGCCGAGGAAGGTTCTTCATGAACGCCAAATTGCACCTTCAAAATGTCTGTCAAAGCTTGTGCTCGTCCTTGCTCAGCAGCATACAACGCCTCAACAATCTCTCCATTATTTAAAAGTGCTCTCCATAGAGCTGTGTACGCATTTTGGTTTGTGTCACGAAAGCCTATTTTCCAAGCATCCTCTGCGTGAAGAAGACGCCTTGTTTCATTGAAATGTTTTATGCTTAGACGATAAAAATTAATGGCTTTGCACAAGGAGGCTGAAGATTCATGAATAAGACCAAGGTTATGAGAAGCGATTCCCTGCATTACTGGGTCCCGTATTTCGTTGGAAATAGTAAGATATTGTTCGTTAAAGAGAAGAGCCTTTTCAAGCTCACCCCTGCGGAAATAGGCACCACCGAGATTTCCACAGGCTTTTGCCTCCCCGGGCCTATTCCCTATTTCTTTCGCAATTCTAAGATGTTCTTTGTGGTACTCTATGGCTTGCTCAAAATTGCCCAGACTGTAATAAGCGTTTCCGAGATTACCATTGGCTTTACCCTCCCCGGCCGTATCC
>NC_090878.1:19614804-19624804 GCF_036669935.1 Montipora foliosa
TTATCCCTGATGATGCCGTAGATCGGCGAAAGCTCGGATTCTAAACGTTTTTAACAATTTTAACATCAATTTTACAGTAGTGTAAGGCCTCAATTGAATTTTAAACTGTTTGTGCCATTTAATTCATTTAACTCTATTAAGTGACCCAAGTTTCGAAGCCTTGATTTCAAAAAGACCCCTATTTATTTTAACTGGAATTTTCTTGTTCCACCACCTCCTACTTTAAAATCTTGAGGGTGCTGATTGTCGGTTACTTTCAGGGCTCTTAAATTACATTGAAACAGGCATAAACCAAGACATACGTAATCGGTGCTGGTTTGCATCACGTTAGTAATATATTCATGAGATAAGGCCATACGGAGCAATGTGCGACTTACCAGTGTTGGTCCAAACGGATGCTTTTCAAAAGCAAAAGTTTCGTGGAGGTGAAGCAATGGTGTCGTGACTCTGCAATTTCAATTTTACGTGGGTATTGCATTATGAAGTCTATTGGTAGAACATTATCTTGTCGGAAAAGTGTTAACTTTCTTAACACAAATCTGAGTAGAACAAGAGCGTAAAACTGAAACGTTCCTTATGGAACAAAATAAAAAAGGCTCTCACGTTGCTTAGCTTTAAAGGGGCTGTGTAACAGTTACGAAATTTATAATTAGGCAAATTTAGGGACTGGGAACTGGCAACCAAATCAAGCGAAACGTAAAAATACATGTATCTACTTAAAAATTGAAGGAAGGTTTGAATAAAACACCAAATACAAATTTAAAGGAGGCAAGGCAAGACTGAAGAAGATTAAAATGGATTGCTATTTGGGTTTTTGAAAACTGTACAGCCTAACAGTTTTGTCTTTGTTGTTTGAAACTTAAATTATATATGCTCGACAGACATTTTTGCCACGAATTCTTACTTATTCTTGCTCAATATTTGCTTCATAACTCCTTCCATTTTGAATCTCAGAGCCGGATAAGAAAACTAAAACCTTCTTTATTCTTAAAAATTTCAAGATGCATCATTTCTGACTTGCTTTCTCGGTGTACAAGGAAAGAATTGAGGGCGCTATAGGTTGATCAAACTACAAACAAATAATTTATTAAACTCTTGCAGCAAGCTAATATTCCTATTGCCTTGCAACGTCCCTCTTTACAACCAGTTGAGCAGGAAAAATGAATACCATTACAAATAAGTTAAAGAGGGGATGGATTTTTTGCGTGCGTGCGTCGTTCACAACTGAATGACTGCGATCACTAATTTAGTTTAATTCAGAAAATATGCATAACAGAAATACTGAAAGAGTGGTTAGCTTTAGTCCAAAGTACAGAGAAAGCAACAGGAAGCAAGTAAAAAGTAATCAAGGAATGAAATGATATATGAAATGAATCGTATCAATATTGAACCGCGGATATGAAATCAAGTGAAGCTATGATCCTCGCATTTATGAACTGCGTAGAGTCGGTAGAAAAGCCTGAAAATTCAAGTCTTGAACGGGGTAACGGGTTCAAATCCCGTTGAAGTCTTGAATTTTCAGGATCCTTCCTAAAATTGCGTTCATAACTGCCGGTGAGGATCATAGGTTCACCCAAAAAGTAATCAAAACTGGTTTATTAAGCATAAAACGATCTTGTTATATCGGACAATGTTGACAGACATCGACCAACTTAATTACCACTGTCGTTCCAAATGGATCATCAGTGCGGACTGATGTGAGGCCAAAAAACGACCCTGCCGAATTACGATTGATGGTTACTACATTCTCGAGCAACTCCAAAGTTATTAGGAGAGGCATTTAAATGACAAACGAAACATAAACAACACCAAGTCATTTTATACTCGATAAATCTGTGCAAATTATGAGGCAGCTCTTTACGGAACGATGACTGTTTACTCCAAATAGTTGATTCTTCCATTGCTCCTAACAACTGATGATTTAGTCTCGCGGGGTTTAAGGTTGCAAAGGGAACGCAAATATATGAAGCTCTAGTCTTGATTAGCTTTGAGTGTGACTTTAAAGCCGATGAGACATAACAGAATCAGAATTTTTCAACGCATTCTTAGGCACTCATTTTTTGTTTCGTGAAACCCTCGTCCATTTTGATGAATCTACCCGGGTAAGAAAACTGAAACGTACTCTACTTCATCTAAACTTAAGTGGCTTAAATTAACTTACTTTCGCGATGTACAAGTAAAGTATAGAAGGCAGGACAGTTCTATAACACAACAAACAGATAATTAACTTCACACAGTAGGCAAGAATATACAATTACGCTTACCTTGCAATACTCTTAGTCCTTGGAACAGAGTGAGCATCAACAAGGAATCCAGCTACAAATAAATCAATAGATAAGCAATATCGGTAGATTGTTTGCGTGCGTGCTTCACTCATTAATAACCGCATGAAAATAATGGATATTCAATTCACTGAAGCATGATACAGTCCCAAGATTGCTTTTATAAATATCCCCCTCCCCCCCCCCCCCCACCCATCCCACAAAAAAAGAAAAGTTAATAAAACGTATGGAATGGTGAAACTAGTCAATAAGACTGCATATGACGTCAAAATATGATAAGAGCAGAAATTTTGTGGAACACGAGGCGTTAGCCGAGTGTGTCACTAATATGATAGAAAATTAGTTTTGGATGATAGAGACGTCAGCTATGCCAGCAAGCAACGTAGCGATTTCTCGTGGTTTCCAAAGCAGTCCAGTAACCACACCCAATACCCTTGTTTTGTGCTGCGGTAGACTGAAGTTGGTAAAACGAGATCAAAGTTTATTGCTTCCGCAGCAAGCAAGCCTGAACCGAGCAAGTAACTCGGGTCTCTAATAGGCAGATAAATTCAGTACAGGAAACCTTCTCTCTTGCAAAACGCAATGCATTGTGGTCCTCAGTAAGAGCACAGGCACAAGGGATTTGAAATGTTGATGATCTTATTCTTATGGAATTTTAATTAATTTAAGGGGACCGTTACTTTCAAGAGGGCTGTTGTCTTCGGGAATAATTAGAAAGGTCTTCAAATTAACGTTACTCTTGGGTGCCCCTATTTTCGGAATTCTACGTTACATGTTAATTAGGTCACATTTCGTGGAAAAGTAGAACAGAAACAAATCATGCTTGTCGACGGTTGTATCCCAAAACCAGTCCTTTCAATTCAATTATGTGTTTAGACTCTGCGTTAGATAAAGGAGTGTCAATTCCGAATCATTAATGGAGATTTGACAAAACCGACCCCACTGTTCTGTTGCTCTGTCAAAAGTCATAGTTTTGTTTGAATTGCAAATCAAAGATAAACTTCATTGCCAAGATTCAATTATTATACGAGGGATTTCCGCTTAAGAGAAAGCATAAACAAAGGAAAATCCAATTTTAATTTCAAAAATGTCCGCTTACTGGAATGTGTAAATACGGAGATTGACTGATAAAATAGGGAATTGAAAAATGTGTCTGTACGTAGAGCTTTTTCTTCTGCACCACAAACAAGGGTTTTGGCCTTGAGTTTCTTTTATGGTTGCTTGACTTTACTGGAAAGCATTATACCGCGCTTTCTAAGAAACGTCCTCTCAACCAAATGACCATACAAGAAGAGGATTAAAATTTTCGATAATAAGCTGGGAAAGTGCAACATTTAATGCTATTCAACTAATAATTGTCAGGGATTTGGGATCATAAGATTTTCGACATAGTAGACTAAATGTAGATAGAACTTTGCCTTAATTTGTTTCAGCGGAGACGGTGAATGTGTTTAGTTCACGATTTCACTTACTCCAAAACGTCAATTTGAATGAGTTTTAGCTCGATTCAATTGTAATGTAATCGTGGAGGGTGAATTCTCGTGATTCTAACTAAATGAAAGGTTCTGACAGCTTTCCATTCTTTCGGGTTCTCTTGCTCCGATGTGCACATAAATCGAATACTAATTAGCCCTGGGCGAAATACTGAATCAGATGTTTCTCGTGCAAACAATGAATGAATAAAATGATATATGAAATTAACCATATACTGAACAGTTACTGCGGGTATGAAATCAAGTCATTCTATGATCCTCGCAGTTATGGACGCAATTTTAGCAATTGCGTAGAGAAGCCTGAAAATTTAGGACTTCAAGTGGGCTTGAAGCCGTGACCTCGCTATACTGGTGCGACGCACTAACCAACTGAGCTATGAAGCCACTGAAGTTGGGAGCTGGTCATTTGTGGGTTCTAATGTTCCCGTGATGAATGAATCAATGAACAAAATGATATATGAAATAAACCATATACTGAACTGTGGATATGAAATCAAGTAATGCTGTGATCCTCGCAGTTATGGATGCAATTCGGTCTGACAAAAACCTGAAATCTGAAAGTGAGACATGCAATAGTGAGAAATTTCCTTTAGAGTCTTTAATTATTATTTTTCGAAGTATAAAGTTTGCTTATTAATGAGGTCTAAGGTCGTCCAAAATATCATGTAGGTGCTTAATAGACCACATTCGATATAATTCAGTCCTAAACGAAAGGCATCATCTCGAGGCTCTGGGGAATAAACTCATTCAAATCCTTATATTTAATCCCCAGAGCCTCGAGATGATGTCTTTTGTTTTAGGACTGAATTTTGAATCGAAATTGGTCTATTGCAGCCGAGAATGTTTGCAACCCCGATATTAACACGTGAATCACGTAAAGTTTGAATCCTTTTCTCGTTCACGGGGGCACTTTATACAAGAACTTTCCCAGGACAAAAAACATTTTTGCTGCATGGCAGAAGTCTTAATTATAACTTAAGTTTAATTCGCTTTCCGTTTCAAATTAATTATAACGCCCTGCTACTAAAGGAAGCGAATCATCTTCATAAAGACTTCCTTTCCAAGAAACGCCTTCATAATTTCCCTTATATAATAAGCACACGATTTCAAGCGGCAAAACCGTTTAGGTCTTTCACACGCTCAGAGGCTGGCTGACAAAGGCAGCAGCTTAATCGTCTGGTTATCTGGCTTTCTTCGCTAGCAAGAGAGAAGAGACAAGTGAGGTGAGTGACTAACAAAGAGGTCTTTCAGATCATTATTTTTGACTGATTTCGTTAAAACTGTTAATCACCTGCTACGGACGCACCCGAAAAATGCGCTGAAGATCAACTATCTTAAACGTACTAGAAATGTGTAAATTTGGAGTCCCGGCGTCATATCTAAAACTTTATCCTTGTAAGATTATGAAGACCGTGATTTCACATCGCTTTATGCTCCCTTCAAACATTTCCTGGCTTGGAGTTCCAAACAAAGAACAATGCCCTCACATCATGTAGAACAATTAAGCAAATTCTTAGAATAGAAACGAAATCAATTTGAGAAACCATTTTTGCAATCCTACAAGAAACGCCAGACAAGAAAACTGTAGCTAGAGAGCTAGAGATCTTGAAATCTTGAAAGAAATGAACCTCTCACAATGTAATGTATTTCTAGCTTACACGGGGTCCTTCCACACATATAACGTTTCCTTCGTAAACGCGTCGAAAGTTTTCCGTGCGCATGAATCCTGGGGCGTTTTACGGATAACGTTTTAATCCCATCCACACGGGCACTTAGATTAAACAGGAAAGTCCTACTTAACCCTAACAATCTTTTCTATCTTCTGGGCTGAAATTACAACTGCAACTACACACCACCTAGTACCTGCGAGGTCGTCACATAAGGAATCCAAGTCGTATTCATTTCGTGTCAAAATTGAGTTTAATAACTTCCCTTTTGAGGTGATCTGCGTGTACATTCCTAAGAGCAATGTTGACTTGAACGCACAAAACAGAGCTCAGATTAACTCATGATATATAATTTAGTAAAAGAACAATTTTTAATGTAGTGTTGATTTTGGTTTTGTCCCTTATGTCAACATGGGTATGTATCGTTCCAAGGGGTATGGCTCTCGAGCAATTTTGGTCTAAAATCGGGACGTTACAGATTTTGACAATGTTGGTCCGAAAATGGGCTATTTTCTGTTCTGTAGTCTGAAGCAAGGTAAAGAGTTTTTCCTTTACAAGAGCTTTGATGCCAAATCAGTAGCATGTTTTGGTCAAAAATCGGGTATTAAAACCCTCTTCTTGTTGTCTGAAATAGGGTCTAGGGGAGGGGGTTGCATATCTACACTTTGCGTTAGGCTCAAAAATCTCGCTCCACTTCCTCTCCAAATCAGAAGTAAAACCAAAACCACTCGTGACTCGCTCGAATGCGTTTTCCCGCGTTTAGCGCCGGCTACTCGAATCTGCTTTGAATTCTAATTGGTTCATTGACTTGTTTTCGTGTGGAGTAATTAATCTGAGTTACTGTGATGACGATCGTTTCAGTCTTAAAGAAACTGAGTTGAAAATGCTCAAATGTGAATAGCTGCTCTTTTTATCCTGTTGGCGAAATTCAATGCTTATAAAAAACCACTCCTGGCAAGAAATTCATATTTTCGTACTTGTACGTCAAGCAAAACATGCATGTTAATTACATTTCGTGGAAAAGCTTAACGGGAACAAATCATCTCTTGTTTTAGTTTAATTAGAACTTCATGCCTAACACAAGATACATTTTATGGGAACAAAGAATGCTTTTCGAAACCGGGCCTTCAATGTGTGGCCGTTCAATTTCAAGTCTGCTTTTAAATTGTGTTTTGGATGAGTGGAGCTTCATTTAGTCATTGAGATACCTTTTTGATTTACTCATTATTGAGTTGCTAAATTATTCATAACAGCTTATAATTACATTGTCTGCAAATTAATGATTGTTGATTTCAATGTTGGAGCTTTTCTGTGATGTACTGTTGACGGTCACGGTAAAGCTCTGTAAGAGGTTTTCAGAGTGATTGCGTTTAGTTTCTAATAGCAAAGTTTTAGCTTTCATTCAGACGCTGTAGCAGTTTTCCTAAACTTTCTCCAAGTGTTCTACCTACCCCTAATTCTTTCCTTACACTGAAAAATCAATATTGTGACTAAAAGCCCGAAATATTTATTTGAAAACAGAAAAATCATTTGTGCGTCAATCAGTCGATGTTTGTTTCTCCGCTTTTAGACTTTTCAAAGCTGCAATGAGTCACTTATCGAGTTTTCTGCTGGTCATCCTCGGGATCCTTGTCCCTGGAGCATTCGCGGAGAGTCAACACTGCAGGGATTGCAGTAACTGTTGCAATAGCAACTGCGTTTCCAGTGAAATGCGCGTAGAGGAGCAGACCAAGGGAATCATTCGCCTCTCTCAGCTGTCCAACGGCGACACCATCCGTGGGATCAGGGGAACTGAGCGGATGCCTGGCTGGTGCAAGGTGGAAGCTGTTTATCCGAGGGCCCATACCGACAATTTCACAACCTACGATGGCTTCACAAAAGACCACATGGTAATTGATGCCGATACTGTTCGCCCTTATGGTAAGAAAGGAGAGGTGAAGAGATCTCGTCTGTTTACGCTTGCTACCGAGTGCGACGCCGCATTAAACGCAGATGGTCAGGCGTTCACGCCAATCAGCACCACGTTCTGTCCTCATGAGCTGAGCTGGAGCGAGTATCTTCCTCTGATCGCTGCCATTCGTCGCGTGACCAACCGCACAGGTTACTTTTGGTATCTTAGCGACGCTTTCCATGACAACCAAACAGCAAAGGTTCCACGCTGGATTGACATGCTTCACGACATCTGTACAGAACTCTTGCGCTGTGCGCGTGAGGGAGAATGCCAAAAGTTTGAAAAAATCATGGAAGAGTTTGTCCACGAGCACTTGAACAGGAAGTATGTGGTAATGGTTGAGAGCGCATTTCCCAACATGGGTGGAGACGTGGACAAAGATGAAACAGGCACAATCACTGAGGTGGTTCGCGAGAAAGGTACAAACAACTTTCTGCTTTTCTCAGCCGTGGGCTGTGCTGTAGCTGGGCTCTTGATCGCGGTTGTCGCATCGGTCCTTCTGTACCGCATGCGAGTGAAGAGGAAGCAAAAGGCACTAAAGGAGCCGCATCCAAACCAACCACCGGTTATGGTCCAGGATACCAAGGCATAGAGATGACACCAAGTTAGCGCTGCAGCTTTAAATTTGCCGGACACCGTCGCATAACTAGTTTTCCTTGCCATAGGTCAGGAACGTACTTGTTTATTAATTGTAAGGGTGGTTAGTAAAAAAAAACACATTTTAATAATTTGATTTTTAGCAAGTAGAGGGAGGCAGCTTTGACATCGTCGCATTATTAGTTTTCCCTGGTGTAGGTCTGGAACTTGTTTTGTCATTGTAAGGGTGATTTGTAAAACAGCAGTTTTATCTATTGATTTTTAACACGCAACGGCAGCAAAACGGAAACACATTTAATATCCTTAGGGAGCCATAACTGTAACCTTTTTCGCTTGTACATTTTGTTTTCCCAATACAGGCTTGTGATAATACTCAGAAGGTTTGGTCCTTAAAAAATTTGTTCATTAAAAAGAGTGCATGCAGACACATGCATGCTTGCATGCACTCTTTTTAATGAATAAAACGAAGGACCAAACCTCCTGAGTATTATCTTATGATTTGTATTGGGAAAACAAAATGTACAAGCGAAAAAGGTCTATTCAACACATTAATAATTGCCCAAACATGGTTAGAAAGCTCTCGATAGATGTAGGTCTACATGACGTCTATTCGGCGATAGATGAGAATGTGAAAATGACGGACCGGTGCCGCTTCACAAATGTTACAATTTCGGAATCTTTCATTTGTTATCAATGTGTTGAATTATAAAACAGTTATAGCGCTCAAGCTTGCGTGATATCGCCTAATTTTAGCCGTAAGTATAATAATTAGACAATATCACGCTTTCGCGCTTTAACCGTTACATGCCTCCTGACATGCATCGAGTTTAGAATGGTGTGCCGTGAAATGATGTCGAAAACGCGTAATTGCAGGATTTGAAGGCTTTTGAAGTCTGGGGAGCTTCACTGTAAACTAATGTAACGCGAATTCGTCAGTAAAACTAAGTGTGGTTGTAACGGCGACGGGCAGAAATAAGCATGCAATAAAATCATTTTCCCAGGCCCTCATGTCTCGTTTAATAGACGAGTTCTTTACCCATCTTCAGGTGGGATACCCTCTGTAATGCACCGCACGGGGAGATCCCACTCAAAAAAGGAAGATTTTTTCCAGGCTAAAGGGTAAAAGGGTTAAGGGGTTTGCAAGAAGAAAAAGGGTTTGTAAGGTGGACATTTAGGTGCTATAAAGGGCCTTTCAAAATATCTCCAATGGACGTACCTAACAGCTGATTGTTTCAAGTGTTTTAATGGGCTTTCCAAGTGAAAAGTTATGTAATAGTGAAAACGACAAAAAAACTAAGGGACTGCGCAATAATTATCAGGAGGGGGGGGCCCTAAAACCAGAGGGGGGGGCCTTAAGTTAAAATAATGGAAAGGAGGGGGGGGCTCTACATTAGATTCCTCAAGTAAGTTGAGGGGGGGTCTTAATTAAATTTCACAAATTCGATAATGAATAAATAAACATTTTCCAAATAGACAGATGCCACGCCTCTGACTATCCATAATGTCTAAATATTGCATCAACATAAACACATGCTTTAACTTATTTAGAATGTCAACATATGATAGATTGAAACAATCGCTCATGCACAGAAGTCACAAACCACGTTGTGAGCTTTGCCAATAAAACATTTGGCATTTAAGAGGTCCCGCAGACATGCCAGTTCTGTTCTTGATTTAAACAGCGAGAGGGTTTCTAGGTCTACAGTTTCTAGCTGAGGAATGCCACATACTTCTGTTTCATAGTTGTCATCAATGGGTTCACCTCCCAAAGACCGAAAAATTATACAGGTTCGGGTTCTACGGCTTTCTGAGGCAGCAATCCTCTTCTTCTCCCTTTTTTTCTTCTGTTCCTTCTTTTTTCTTGATTTGGATGCTTTAGATTTGGCACCAATAGGAAATGTCGCTTTATATTTAGCCATCACCCTATCCAGGTCTTCTACAAGATGCAGAACGTTTAAACCGACTTGAGACTTTATTGAATGACGTTGTTCAGCATTAAAATTGTGTAAA
>NC_090878.1:19632304-19634804 GCF_036669935.1 Montipora foliosa
AATTTAGCCATGCGGGTTGACTTTCACTTCTCAGTGTTTCTTCATAGCAAACTCAAAGGTGTCATGACTTAATATCCACTTTTTTTGTGCGAATTATAAGTTGTTGTTTCGTTTGTTTAATATTTAAAGTATTACCCATGGAAGAAAAAGGGAATATCAGAATTAAAGATTAAATTTCCTCAAAGGAAGAGATAACGATATTGGTTGTTGGGTTTTTTTATGATAGTAAATTATAAGTATTGCATTCGAACCTCGATTATCCGGACTTGCGGTGGCCGCGGTAAATACCCCGGTAGTACGGATAGTTGAAAATATGAATATTAGTGAATGCAAACAGAACTTAATATTCGGGCTTTCCAGCGGAAACGCTCGAGGTTAAATCGCGGCTTCAGGTTTTTTGCTACTTTAAGTTGCTAAGCGACATGTACCCTGTCCCAGGGCGCAGCACTTACGGGCATCAAATAGCACAGGTAGCCCTAGCTCTACGATTCGCGCGGGACGGCCTCTGAACATCATATCAACATGACCGTCAATTTAATTTGCGTAATAGCGAAATTACAAAGGTTTGTATGCGGGAAGATGTATGGAATTGGAAGGCAACATTAGGAGTGATTTTTCAATTTATTTTTCTCGCCTGAACTCCTTTGTAGTATCTTTTGTGTCTTGTGGTTTCTAGGTCGATTTGAAGCGATTTCTTGGAGTTTCTGTTTCAGCTGTTTCTCTCTCTATATTATATCTTACCAAGATAGGAGACTAGCGGCCGAATTCGTTGACGGAAAACAGCCATAACTTCGTTTCAAAGGCTCCAGTTGCATCCAAATTTCACGTGGACCACGGCAGATAATAACAAAACACATCCATTGAAGGTTTCAGGGGATCATTATCCTGGCGAGGGAATTATTCCTGAATAATAACCACAATCGTTTCCGTCGAGATCCATCGAAGTAGGCTTGACTCTATTAAATCCCTCATGCTCCAACTGTTTCAATTTGGCTTAGCGACCCGGCCTATGAGTCAGTGATGAGTCTAATTACTTACTCACCCGGTGGGTAACAGTCAATTGATCCCATGAACAATCGCACTTTTATGGTTTCTTACCGTCTACTTTCTCATTTGTCGTATCTATCAAATTATTCATTTACACCTTTTTGCGCGGGGACTTCTAGGTTGCCTCCTCGGGTTTTGGCCCCGGGGCCTAGAGAGAGAAACAGCTGAAACAGAAACTGAACGAAATCGCTTCAAGTCGAAAGACACAAGAGGAACTACAAAGGAGTTAAAAATTCAAAATAATGTATTGAAAAATCACTCCCATCTTTGACTTCCAATACCAAACATTTTTCCCCATACAAACCCCTTTGTAATTCCGCCATTATGCAAATTAACCGTCGCGTTAAGTTGATGTTCAAATTCCGTCACCCGCGAATCGTAGAGTTTGGGCCACCTCAGGGTCCAGTTGTTTGAAAGCCGATTAACTTAATCCAGGATTAGCGTAAACTTTTGTTTCATGTTTTCAACTTTTTGCTGAAAGTTTCTTTTGCTTATCCTCTAATGTAAAGTTTTGTCAGATATCAGCGTTGAACAGCGTTTGGGAATACAGAAATAATGTCCTTGGTTAATTTTTAATCTGGTATTAGCGTTAATCGACTTTTGAACAACCGGGCCCTGGTGAAATAGCCAAATTTGAGGATTTTATAGAGGACTTCAGCACTTAACCAGTGTCTTTCTTGATGAACTACCAAGGCCTTGTCATATTAAATAGGCTGTAATACTCCCGAAGTGATCACAGTAACGCGAATTTATATTTTGAAATGACGTTCTCGTTGCCGTCGCCGTCGTCGTTGCTTAAGTTCTCCAATATTTCTGGTAAAACAGACAATGCGCTGAAACCAAGAATTTTTGTGAATGGTTTGGATTTTTTGGGTTTGTAAATAAATTATAGGTTATGATTTTGCATTTTAATTGGTTTGATTCACTCACAGGAAGCACGCCCAATATCCCGGTTCGCTTAACGGTGCCTCAGATGAAATAGTAACATATCCTGTTTGAATCCTTTGTTATTAATAAGGGATGGGCACATCGCACTCCGGTCTCCGCAAAAGACCACTAGACCAACTATAAGAAGCAAAACGCAACTTCTTTGCGAGAAAAAGGTATTTTTTATTACTTGGTACACCTCTTCCCATACCTTAATAAACCCTCGAACTACAAAGACACACCCAAACAACGAAAAAGCTGGTGAATGCCAGGCGCCAGGAAAACTGCGCCCTGGAGAGGTGCCCCACCCACGGAAACCCAATCCACTCGTCCGACGAATCGGAACGCCCACGAGCGTGCCCAGGAAATAGACATACCCGCGTGAGACTGGCCCTTTAAAGGAGAAATAAAGAACTAAAAACAAGATATGACTAAGTATCAAATAGCAAACAGACTTATTGATAATAAATGAACAAGCATACTACTTCCAAACAGAATGAAGGGGGTAGTTAATTGCGGAATAGTA
>NC_090878.1:19639804-19647304 GCF_036669935.1 Montipora foliosa
ATGCCGGCCAAAGTTTATCTTGACGAATAATAATGCGTTTACTGCCCGTCTTTTTTAACCGTGAAGCCACCGATTAAACTCTGGCTCGCATTTTAATTTTGCGGTGTATCGCCATAATTAAAGAAATCACCATTTTTTTCATCTTGCATTTGCCATTACATTTGTACTATGTCGTCTGTAAGGTGCCAGGATACCAAAGTCACGGACTCCTGACAGTGTGCTATTCGCACTAGAGGCATACAAGTTAAGGAGGTTCCATTGAGTTTTAGGGCCTCGCGCAAGCTGGACACTAGTATGCCTGAATCGCGCGTGTCTTTCTGATTTTTGTGACGTCAGCATTTTCTCTCGTTGCCTTCGGTGAATTGTTTTAAAAATTGGTTCAGTTCTAACCGCATACACTTCCTATCAAATACCCTATATTTGTTAAAATCTGTCAGAGCTAATCGAATATATTTAGAAAAATGACATGAATATTGGCAAAACAGTCTGTGAGCAACCTTGCCTTTTTACCACTTCAAAATGTCTCGCATTATCATTTCCATATTGTTGCCAAGAATTAAAAAAATAAACACTGGTACCAATACTGGTACCAATACTGGTAAATCTCTACAGGGAAAATTTTAAGAGAATTTAATTGTTTTTCCTCTTGTTACTTCCCCCCTTTATTGAGGATATTCGCAAATATTCTAGGGAGCTACCTTAAGGGCCCACAGACGGATTTTTCGCGCGTTGCTAAGGAAGTGAAATGTTATTTCCGGTAATTGACGTCATCATATCATGAACTGACAAGAAAACCCAGTCACAAGCAAAAGTCACCGCACAAACTGTTGTTTCCATCGAAGATTTTCCTCGCCCTTCCCCGCGCTTGTTCTCAGATCAACTGCGCATGCGTAAACGAACTGACTTCTGGTTTGAGAAAAAAGCTAAATTTCCAGCGGTTTTAAATGGAATTAATTTTTTTTTTACATGGCACGTTTCACTCCCAAATACAGACTATAGCTAAGCATTGATTTTTTAAAATCATCTTTTTTGAAAAAGTTATGGGTATTTCAGTATCGTTTATGTCTTTAAAAAGAACATTTTTCAAAATAAAAAGAAAACCATGCTTGGCTGGATGCAAAAACGAATACAAATTATCAAACCATCGATTAAATACCCAAATTACGTAGCACGGAGACAAATTTAGAGTTTTCTTTTATTGGTCACGTGACCATGGGCGTGGTGTGATGACGTCATATTTAGGGTCATTGGCTTACAAAATTTGGAAACTGACCAAAATAATGCCAACTTCTCTCAAATTACTTAACCATGCATTACATCCTTAGCAACGCACAACAAAGAATACGTCAGTGGGCCCTTAAGCTAGGCAGGACGTTTTCTCCGTGTTTCCATAGCGTCATCTAAACACGAGGGGAAGTTAAGAGAATTCGAGGCAGTCGATGGCTTGCGTAACTGTCGACACTACTCCCAACTCCCCGGAGTGTTTAGATGACACTATGGAAAGTTATTTTAACTATGGGACAAAGTCCTCTATCGCTTTTTGAGAATATTTCTCAAAGATAATTCGACAAATGAAGGAAAATGCTAGTTTTTTTTACTTCTTGGTTGAAACACATTTTCTTGATACGCGCTCACATTTCCTAACAGCCAATCAAAACGCGCGTCTGACAATACGTAACCATTCTCTGATTCGTGTGATGTCACAGCCGTGTTTCCATACTGTTATCTAGACACAGCTATTGACCAATGAGAGTGCAATTACTATCCTAATTATTTTAGTAATCGACATGGGCTAATTTCGTTTTTGTGCTCGCCCTTTTGGGCGTATTGTCAAAACAAGGTCAACTCGAGCTTCACTTTCATTCAAAGGCCAGGTAACTAAACACACAACTGTAAAATGGACTATTGCGTGGCGCCGCAACGTGAATACCTTGTTTGGCTTCACTAGTTGGACTTAGTTAAATCTAAAAAAGAAAGACAGGGGTTACAAGATCTTTTCTAATCGTAATTACCGATAACTTGTACAACTCGAAATGCAGTGGTAGGCAAACCCTTACAAGAGAGCAAACTGTTCTGCCACCTCATTTTCCAGCCAAGAAATACTAACCTCTCCTTGACATTTCGTCCACCATGTCTGCCTTATTGCTTCTCTCCTGTCTCGTCTTGAAGGCGCCGTAGATACAATAATAAGAAGGAAGATGGTTTGTTTCGTCTCGGGCTGTTTCAAATCACTGAATTCCGTTGTTGAAAACATACAATCCCTTCTATTGGGTGTTACCTGCGTCAAGTTAGCGAACATGTCCACAAGTGGTTTAAGGTGTGTGAATCCTGGTTGTAGCAGGACGCCACCTCGTCCTTGCGGTCTTTTGAGGTATAACCTCTTGTAGTTCAAAGAAAAGTTCTCGGTGCCAAAATACAACATCGTAGTAACCATGAAAGCAAAGAGAAACACACAACTGATAAAAGTAATGCGACTCACTGGAGCTGAGCATATTTCCTTTCTGGAACGTATAAACATTTTTATGCTGGCCAGTCTAGAGACAAGATAGAAAAAAAAAACAGTTAACAAAGCATCTCCTGTTTTTTCAATAAGTTGCTCCATAAGAAGAAATAAAAAATTTGGAGACAGCAGGAAGGCTGGCAGCCGCCTTTGAGCTTTTCATAATTGCCCAGTAAAAAAATCTGTCAATCATTCGACCCATGGGAATGAAACTTGCAGATTTTACTCTGTTTGTTGTTTAAGAGTAATACATAAAGCAGTAGTTAACCTAGCAACCTTTGTGGCTTTCTTAATTGATGTTGATAGAAGAATCCTCCATACAAGAAGGGGTTTCTCTCCACTAACTAAAACATTCACTAATTAGCAGGTAGTTTCAGGGGAATATTGTGTGTGTGAATGGTGAGTTGAGGAAAAATCATAGACAAAAGTTAGGGTTAGTCTGTAAAATGAGGGGGAGAAATTTACAAAGCAAACTCTCAACCCGAAAATAAGTTCAAGAAATGAAACAAACTCTGTGTGAAATTAAAAGCCTTAATCTCAGAAACAGCCAGATAGTACATGTACGTTGGAGGGATTAATAAATATTTGACCATGAAAATTATTCGTTCTTAAAAATGGGAATAATAAAGATGAAAAATCTTTACACTAAAATCTTCGTTCTTAAAAAATATATGGAAAAAATTAAAGAAATCCCATGGACTATGAAAGACAGGTTCCACGAGGCAAATCCAAAAATTCCGAAGATAAAGATAAACTGAATGCGACAGCATTAGGCTCGTAACTGGCTGCGAATCTTCAGGGGTAGAGCGCAACCGAGCAAGGGGGTTTCTAGTCCAGCGCCAGACCTCTACCCGACTTACTCGTGCCGAGTCAAGAAAGGAAAAAGAGAAGAACAACAAGCCGCAACTCTGGACAAAAACCAGCACTAAAAACCATGGACAGACTAACACGAATAAAGCTTCCAAGTCGATTAACCAAAAATGGAACGTAACTCTTACCAAAAACACAACTAATCATGTGTCTCATGGAAGTTCTGAAGCAAAATTATAGTTTAAAATAAAGAAAGAAAAGAAAAGCTGGCAAAAATTTCCCTTTGCTCCAAAATTTTGCGAAGTATCCTGTAAACAGCAGCCTTGATTGCGACAAAAGAATTCAAATACGACCCAAACTGTACACATGGCCTGGGTAAGAGGTGTGAGAAGGAGTAGATCTGGGAACCAGTATAACAAAACATGGATCGTGGAATGCCCAAAGCAATTACAAATACTAGTACGAAATAAGGAGGTTAAAGAAGGGGCAATGACCCAGAAAAAATGGAAGCATAAGTGAGATTGTGTAGCTTCTGATCCAGGGTGTATTGCGGCAGTAAAATCATTCGTTCTTTTGGATGGAGCCAGGAAAAGATGCCGTCAAGCATGTATAAATCATTCGTTCCTTGGATGAATCCTGGAAAAAAAATCCGATCAGGTGTCCAGATTAATTAATCGTTCTTTTGGATAGAATGTGGGAAAAAAAAAAAACCTATCAGTGGATCTAGGAAAAAAATCCCCTACATTTTAAAGCTAAAAAACTGAAAAATGACATCGCTCTACGTAATCCCATAAAAATATAAAATAAAATTAAATAAATTCAGAACCTATGGAATCAAAGTAATAATAATGATAATAAACCATCAAAGCTGCCTCTGAGTTAGTATTAAGTTAGTGAGTTAGAAAAATAAAATCCAAATTGTATCTGTGTGCATAGTAATGAGAAGTGTGAACACCAAGGCCAATAAAGTGTTATACTAGGACCAAGGATGTATCCCTGCTGGTAGATACAATATAGGTTGGTTGTTTAATAGTAATACATAAAGCAGCAGTTAACCTAGCAACCTTTGTGGCTTTCCTAATTGGTGTTGATAGAAGACTCCTCCTTACAAGAAGGAGTTTGAAAGATTTAAATGAAATACATCATATAATTGCACTGCGGGTATGAAATCAAATGAAACCATGTTGCCTCGCAGTGATGAGCGCAAATTTCTATTGCGTCGAGAAGTTGTGAACTCAGAAGTGACAAGCTCCCAACGTCAGTGGATTCATAGCTCAGTTGGTTAGAGAATCGCACCGGTATCGCGAGGTCGCGGGTTCAAATCCCGTTGAAGTCCTGAAAAATTTTCAGGCTTCTTGACGCAATAGAAATTTGCGCTCATCACTGCGAGGCACCATGGTTTCATTTAAGAAGGAGTTTCGCTCCACTAACTAAAACATTCACTAATTAGCAGGTAGTTTCAGGGGAATATTGTGTGTGTGAATGGTGAGTTGAGAAAAAATCATAGACAAAAGTTAGGGTTAGTCTGTGAAATGAGGGGGAGAAATTTACAAAGCAAACTCTCAACCCCAAAATAAGGTTAACAAATGAAACAAACTCTGTGTGAAATTAAAAACCTTAATCTCAAAAACAGCCAGATAGTACATATACGAAAAACTAAATCACGTAGGAGGGATTAATAAATATATGACCATGAAAATTATTCGTTCTTAAAAATGGGAATAATAAAGATGAAAAATCTTTACACTAAAATCTTCGTTCTTAAAAAATATATCGGAAAAACAAAGAAAGAAATCCTAAGGAAAAAGACAAGCTGACTGCGAGACCATTAGGCTCGTAAATGGCTGCGAATCTTCAGGGGTAGAGCGCAACTGAGCAAGGGGGTTTCTAGTCCAGCGCCGGACGTCTACTAGACTCAAATGAAATATGAGGAAAATTAATGCAAATTAATGAAGATCGAGATCAAATGACTGTCATCCAATAATTAATTGCTTCATTGCTAAAAAAACCGATTACCTCGCGCGAGGTTCAAAGTTTTTTAAATTTCTTTACTTTTATGTTGTTAATGGCAAATAAAAATGAATGAATGAATGAAACGGATGGAACATGCTCTTTATGTCCGTCATGAAGGACATAATGGACCTGTGACCTCGCGGTATCGCGAGGTCACGGGTTCAAACCCCGTTCAAGTCCTGAATTTTTCAGGCTTCTCAATATGCAGGAGTCCCTGCTAGACTCAGTAGTAAGGGGAAAATGTGAAATTACCTTGCAATGTCTTCGTTCGTTGGAACTGGTTCAGCAACAAAAATGGATCCGGCTACACATAAATAAAGGGATAGGCAATAATGATAGATTTTTTGCGTGCGTCAGTCAGCACTGAATTACAAAATGAAAACATAGAAGGAACACTGGCATAACTTAAATTGAGACAAGACGGCAGGTGTGCGTTATCCGGTCGGATGCAACAGCTGATGCCTTCATATGGATATGAAACTCGTCAAAGAAAACTTGTTGTTCGTGCACACGACCAAATGAAAACTGTCAATGACACTTGGCTAGGAAACCGTGCTCGTGTGTAACTAGCTTTATTACTTGACGGAGTTATGAAAGTCAGTCTCAGTCTCTCGATAAATAACTCAAAAGGTTGAACTTTCCTATCTACAAATCATTCGACCTTTATCAACACGTTTGATAAAACCAAATTTACCTGTTTCACTCTCCCACTGATGCAGCACCACAGTTTCTTTAGAAACTAGAAATTCGTGTATCACGAGTTAGGAGAAGCATTTGAATGACAAATGAAATAAGAGGAATGTTAATGCAAATTAATGAAGCAGTTCAACTCGGATCGAGATCAAACGACTGTTATCCAATAGTTAATTGCTTCATTGCTAAAAAAAACCGATTACCTCGCGCCAGGTTCAAAGTTGTGAAGGGAAAGTAGATATTTGAGGCTGTGGTCCCTGTTGTTGAAAAGGTGGATGACGCTGTATATCCACCGGATAAATCACTATCCATCGGATAGCGCAATTGGTTTCGCTATTACTTATCCACTGGATTGTGATTTATCCGGCGGATAGCGATATCCATCGTTTGAACAACTGAAGCCTGCTCTTGCTTTGCCCTAAGTGAGACTTCAAAGCGAGGAGTGGAGACGTTCCGTAATCGGAATGCCAATGGCTGACTTGTTCAATGCAATCTTAATTGTCTTTTGCTTCACGACAGTTTAGTTTAGTTTAGTTAAAATCTGTTTAGTTTATCCTTATAGTCATTATTGTATTATTGTGTATGTACAAATCCAATCTTCGTAGTCTTGTCTCTTTGCAAAGCGTACAGTCAAAATAGTTCCGAAATCAATCACTGAGACCCAATCTTCAAAGAAATAGAACTATCAAATTTTCGGATATTAGATTACAAGAAATCGGTAAATTTATGTATTCTTATAAACATTCTCTTCCACCATCAAAGTTTTATTCATAATTTTCTATTCAAAAACCACGTCTACGACTTTTTCACTAGAGTTGAAGAATGATTTTCACCTTCAACTCTGTAGAACTATTCTTCGCAACTTTCGCTACCTTCTAAGTACTAGAAAGCTTGTGGCAAAGGAAAAGAGGTTTAAACTGATGTATACTTCCCTTTTCTTGCAATGGAAACACGAAATAAATAAAACAAAAGCTTTAGAATACCCTTCAGATTTATCAAATTGTATGGCGCCCAATTGGAAATAGGGAGACGAGGAAGGCCGAAGCCTTAGAACGCTATCTAAAAACATCATTTACTATTATTGTAATAATTTCGTGAGTATTGCAAGTCGTTTGGCGTGAAAAGTGCACATAAACATTCCAGAACTAAATTTGTCATGAACGCGTTGTTAGTGTTTGGGGAGAAAATTGAAAATTCATCGTCAGGTGCTCTCATCCTCCACAAGACCTCAAATTTGATCATTTCAAGTGGTTGTCAAGACGAGAACGGCAAAGAAATGTATCAAAATGAAAAACGCACGTGCACCGCGTGCAAAACTATGGGGCGTTTTCCATTTACAAAAAATTTCCGAAATTTTCGGAAGAAATTTCCATCGGGTGAAAAACGTGTTCCATTTAACTCAGGTCCGTTTGCCGCCCAGTGATTACGATTTCACGCACCATAATTTAAAAATGTGGCCGTGAATAGCCTGGAAGTGGTAAGAC
>NC_090878.1:19654804-19659804 GCF_036669935.1 Montipora foliosa
AAATGTATAATTAGGCAAATTTAGCGACTGGGAACTGGCAACCAAATCAGGGGAACGTAAAAATAATTACTTAAAACATTGAAGGAAGGTTTGAATAAAACATCAAATATAAATTTCAAGGGAGCAGGGTAAGGGGGAAGCTAAAGAAGATTAAAATGGATTGGAATTTGGGTTTTTGAAAACTGTAGAACCTAACAGTTTTATCTTTGTTGATTGAAACTTAAATTCTGTATGCTCGACAGACATTTTTTGTCACGAATTCTTACTTATTCTTACTCTATATTTGCTTCATAACTCATTCCATTTTGAATCTCAGAGGCAGATAAGAAAACTAAAACCTTCTTTATTCTTAAAAAATTCAAGATGCATCATTTCTGACTTGCTTTCTCGGTATACAAGGAAAAAATAGAGGGCACTATAGGTCGATCAGACCACAAACAAAATAATTTATTACACCCTTGCAGCAAGCTAATATTCCTATTGCCTTGCAACGTCCCTCTTTACAACCAGTTGAGAAGGAAAAATGAATCCCATTAGAAATAAGTTAAAGAGAGATGGATTATTTGCGTGGGTGCGTCAGTCACAACTGAATGACCGCGATCACTTAATTCAGTTTAATTCAGAAATATACATAACATAAATACTGACAGAGTTGGGGTTAGCTTTAACCAAAGTACAGAGGAAGCAACAGGAAGCAAGTAAAAAGTAATCAACGAATGATATAAGAAATTAATCATATATTGAAACGCGGATATGAAGTCAAGTGAAGCTATGATCCTCGCTTTTATGAAGGCAATTTTAGCAATTGCGTGGAGTCGGTAGAGAAGCCTGAAAATTCAAGTCTTCAAGGAGGTAACGGGTTCAAACCCCGATGAAGTCTTGAATTTTCAGGCTCCTCTTCCGACTGTTACGGAATTGCTAAAATTGCGTTCATAACTGCCGGCGAGGATCATATGTTCACTCAAAAAGTAATCAGAACTGGTTTATTAAGCATAAAATGACTTTGTTATCGGACAATGTTGAGAAACATCGAGCATTTCAATTACTACTGTCGTTCCAAATGGATGCGGACTGGTCCATGTGAGGCCAAAAAACGACCCTGCCGAATTACGATTGTCATGGTTACAACATTCTCAAGCAACTCCAATTAGAAAGTTATTAGGAGAGGTATTTCAATGACAAATAAAACATAAAGAACACCAAGTCATTTTATACTCGATGAAACTGTGCAAATTATGAGGCAGTTCTTTACGGAACGATGACTGTTTATATCCTAATAACATAGAGGGCAAAATTACTGGATACTGATTGGTCAATGAAGAGGGTGTTTTTTCTTAATTTTGCTTGCTTCTGGGACGTATAAACATTTTTATGCTGGCCAGTCTAGAGACAAGATAGAAAAAAAAAACAGTTAACAAAGCATCTCCTGTTTTTTCAATAAGTTGCTCCATAAGAAGAAATAAAAAATTTGGAGACAGCAGGAAGGCTGGCAGCCGCCTTTGAGCTTTTCATAATTGCCCAGTAAAAAAATCTGTCAATCATTCGACCCATGGGAATGAAACTTGCAGATTTTACTCTGTTTGTTGTTTAAGAGTAATACATAAAGCAGTAGTTAACCTAGCAACCTTTGTGGCTTTCTTAATTGATGTTGATAGAAGAATCCTCCATACAAGAAGGGGTTTCTCTCCACTAACTAAAACATTCACTAATTAGCAGGTAGTTTCAGGGGAATATTGTGTGTGTGAATGGTGAGTTGAGGAAAAATCATAGACAAAAGTTAGGGTTAGTCTGTAAAATGAGGGGGAGAAATTTACAAAGCAAACTCTCAACCCGAAAATAAGTTCAAGAAATGAAACAAACTCTGTGTGAAATTAAAAGCCTTAATCTCAGAAACAGCCAGATAGTACATGTACGTTGGAGGGATTAATAAATATTTGACCATGAAAATTATTCGTTCTTAAAAATGGGAATAATAAAGATGAAAAATCTTTACACTAAAATCTTCGTTCTTAAAAAATATATGGAAAAAATTAAAGAAATCCCATGGACTATGAAAGACAGGTTCCACGAGGCAAATCCAAAAATTCCGAAGATAAAGATAAACTGAATGCGACAGCATTAGGCTCGTAACTGGCTGCGAATCTTCAGGGGTAGAGCGCAACCGAGCAAGGGGGTTTCTAGTCCAGCGCCAGACCTCTACCCGACTTACTCGTGCCGAGTCAAGAAAGGAAAAAGAGAAGAACAACAAGCCGCAACTCTGGACAAAAACCAGCACTAAAAACCATGGACAGACTAACACGAATAAAGCTTCCAAGTCGATTAACCAAAAATGGAACGTAACTCTTACCAAAAACACAACTAATCATGTGTCTCATGGAAGTTCTGAAGCAAAATTATAGTTTAAAATAAAGAAAGAAAAGAAAAGCTGGCAAAAATTTCCCTTTGCTCCAAAATTTTGCGAAGTATCCTGTAAACAGCAGCCTTGATTGCGACAAAAGAATTCAAATACGACCCAAACTGTACACATGGCCTGGGTAAGAGGTGTGAGAAGGAGTAGATCTGGGAACCAGTATAACAAAACATGGATCGTGGAATGCCCAAAGCAATTACAAATACTAGTACGAAATAAGGAGGTTAAAGAAGGGGCAATGACCCAGAAAAAATGGAAGCATAAGTGAGATTGTGTAGCTTCTGATCCAGGGTGTATTGCGGCAGTAAAATCATTCGTTCTTTTGGATGGAGCCAGGAAAAGATGCCGTCAAGCATGTATAAATCATTCGTTCCTTGGATGAATCCTGGAAAAAAAATCCGATCAGGTGTCCAGATTAATTAATCGTTCTTTTGGATAGAATGTGGGAAAAAAAAAAAACCTATCAGTGGATCTAGGAAAAAAATCCCCTACATTTTAAAGCTAAAAAACTGAAAAATGACATCGCTCTACGTAATCCCATAAAAATATAAAATAAAATTAAATAAATTCAGAACCTATGGAATCAAAGTAATAATAATGATAATAAACCATCAAAGCTGCCTCTGAGTTAGTATTAAGTTAGTGAGTTAGAAAAATAAAATCCAAATTGTATCTGTGTGCATAGTAATGAGAAGTGTGAACACCAAGGCCAATAAAGTGTTATACTAGGACCAAGGATGTATCCCTGCTGGTAGATACAATATAGGTTGGTTGTTTAATAGTAATACATAAAGCAGCAGTTAACCTAGCAACCTTTGTGGCTTTCCTAATTGGTGTTGATAGAAGACTCCTCCTTACAAGAAGGAGTTTGAAAGATTTAAATGAAATACATCATATAATTGCACTGCGGGTATGAAATCAAATGAAACCATGTTGCCTCGCAGTGATGAGCGCAAATTTCTATTGCGTCGAGAAGTTGTGAACTCAGAAGTGACAAGCTCCCAACGTCAGTGGATTCATAGCTCAGTTGGTTAGAGAATCGCACCGGTATCGCGAGGTCGCGGGTTCAAATCCCGTTGAAGTCCTGAAAAATTTTCAGGCTTCTTGACGCAATAGAAATTTGCGCTCATCACTGCGAGGCACCATGGTTTCATTTAAGAAGGAGTTTCGCTCCACTAACTAAAACATTCACTAATTAGCAGGTAGTTTCAGGGGAATATTGTGTGTGTGAATGGTGAGTTGAGAAAAAATCATAGACAAAAGTTAGGGTTAGTCTGTGAAATGAGGGGGAGAAATTTACAAAGCAAACTCTCAACCCCAAAATAAGGTTAACAAATGAAACAAACTCTGTGTGAAATTAAAAACCTTAATCTCAAAAACAGCCAGATAGTACATATACGAAAAACTAAATCACGTAGGAGGGATTAATAAATATATGACCATGAAAATTATTCGTTCTTAAAAATGGGAATAATAAAGATGAAAAATCTTTACACTAAAATCTTCGTTCTTAAAAAATATATCGGAAAAACAAAGAAAGAAATCCTAAGGAAAAAGACAAGCTGACTGCGAGACCATTAGGCTCGTAAATGGCTGCGAATCTTCAGGGGTAGAGCGCAACTGAGCAAGGGGGTTTCTAGTCCAGCGCCGGACGTCTACTAGACTCAAATGAAATATGAGGAAAATTAATGCAAATTAATGAAGATCGAGATCAAATGACTGTCATCCAATAATTAATTGCTTCATTGCTAAAAAAACCGATTACCTCGCGCGAGGTTCAAAGTTTTTTAAATTTCTTTACTTTTATGTTGTTAATGGCAAATAAAAATGAATGAATGAATGAAACGGATGGAACATGCTCTTTATGTCCGTCATGAAGGACATAATGGACCTGTGACCTCGCGGTATCGCGAGGTCACGGGTTCAAACCCCGTTCAAGTCCTGAATTTTTCAGGCTTCTCAATATGCAGGAGTCCCTGCTAGACTCAGTAGTAAGGGGAAAATGTGAAATTACCTTGCAATGTCTTCGTTCGTTGGAACTGGTTCAGCAACAAAAATGGATCCGGCTACACATAAATAAAGGGATAGGCAATAATGATAGATTTTTTGCGTGCGTCAGTCAGCACTGAATTACAAAATGAAAACATAGAAGGAACACTGGCATAACTTAAATTGAGACAAGACGGCAGGTGTGCGTTATCCGGTCGGATGCAACAGCTGATGCCTTCATATGGATATGAAACTCGTCAAAGAAAACTTGTTGTTCGTGCACACGACCAAATGAAAACTGTCAATGACACTTGGCTAGGAAACCGTGCTCGTGTGTAACTAGCTTTATTACTTGACGGAGTTATGAAAGTCAGTCTCAGTCTCTCGATAAATAACTCAAAAGGTTGAACTTTCCTATCTACAAATCATTCGACCTTTATCAACACGTTTGATAAAACCAAATTTACCTGTTTCACTCTCCCACTGATGCAGCACCACAGTTTCTTTAGAAACTAGAAATTCGTGTATCACGAGTTAGGAGAAGCATTTGAATGACAAATGAAATAAGAGGAATGTTAATGCAAATTAATGAAGCAGTTCA
>NC_090878.1:19672304-19674804 GCF_036669935.1 Montipora foliosa
CTCAGTCTCGCGGGCTCGTAAAAACTTGGTTTTGGTCATTGTTATTTAAGGTTTTTCATTAGATGCACGCCAATTTTGACATCTGACACGAAGTGTCCTTTTAAGGAGGCAGTGTGTCCCCTATGGGGAGCGGTCAATTAAGTTAAAAAAAATAAAAAAATAAAAACTAAGTCTATTTTCAACAACAAGATAAGGATAAAGCTTAGCGTTATTTTTAGCTTTGGGTAAATGCAGCAGTTAATCTTTACTTAAAGAGAAGCATTTGGGGGCACTTTTGTGACGTTTTTTGCCTGTATTCCTCGACACGAGTGATGTTGAAGTTGGGCAGAAAAGCAAGGGGACACTTCGTGACGCTTATTGAAGTCGTTGTGCATGTAATCACGTGCAATGGAGTGGCAGCAAAAAAAGCACAAAGCTTCACGTTATGCACCTATCAATGTTAAGCCGCTGGGGGGGGGGGGGGGGGGAATAGGAGGGGGAGTTGACGTTACAAGTCTGCCCATTGTAGGGACTTTTGATCATTCGTTGAGTTCCGGCGGTCGGGACTTTTGACTTTAACCGTTAGAAGAGTGGGGTCCACTGACGCCATCTTGGCTGACCGCCATCTTGATTGACCGAGAAAGACTGAAAAATAGTACCGTTGTTTTGGAATTACCCAGAAGTAACTAGGAGCAAACCGATTCTCTGCGTGGTGAGTGAATCTGCTCTATATATTTTAACAAGGTTGAGATGTAACATGTAATCCAATAGAAAATCTTTTGTTTTCGTTGTGTTCTGGTGCATATTTTTTGCATATCTTTGAATATTCACGAGTTTTCTTCGTTCAAGTTGTGTATGCTTGATTGAAGCATAATAAGCATAATAAGTGTATTTAATTAAATTTAATATCTAGGTTCTTGTTCAGTACGGCGAGAGCTGTAATATTTGTTGTTGTCTTAGTGATGAAATATAAATAATGGCCATGAGCAATAAAAGGATGGCAATTCAAGTAAACAAAAGTAGCATAACAGGTCATGAAAAGATAACAGAATTTCCCTGTTGTACTGTCTTGTTTAGTAGTATCAGTTGAGACAGTCCTCAAAATTTTAATATACTTTCCAGATGAACTATGGATTTACATGACAATTTTCTATTATAGCAGATGTTACATTTTGAAGGCATTGCTTTGTTACCTTTTAAAAAATAAAGTGTATAATTTCTGTCCCTATTTCTTCTGTTCTTTTTTACCTATGCATTTTTGGGAGGAAGATGGGGTTGGAGGATTTGCACTCTTTTGACCAACAATAATCCTCCTGGGGTGAGGACTTTGCACTTTTTTGACACAGGATGACTTCCCTGGGGCCGCGCATTTGAACAGAAAAACTGATCTGAGTTCAAATCCCCCGCCTATGCCCGGCCTCCCCCTCCCCCTTTTCTCTCTTAAGAGATACATGTACAGTAACTGTTCACGTGGTGTAAAATTATTGCCACCCATCCCCTGGTGGTGTTCTAAGTATCTTATTCTGAAGTGAATAGTCGCAGTGGAAAATACCACCCATTCTCTTGAAATGTTGTTAAGTATATTCTAAAGTGAATATGCTGATACGCAGTAAAAGTAGTTTAAATATTAATTAAAGTATAGAAATGGCTAAGTAAGTGGATACACGGACACGCAATGTCATGTCCTTAACTGAAACTGTGTTTTTACACACTTCAAAGAGCATTTGCACCGAACTCAGACGATGTACCAAGTCACATTTACTCATCAGCTTTGTCAAGCATTACAAGAGGAGCAGAAGGGATACTCTAAGTAATTGGGTTAAGTTCTACCAATCGATTTTCAACTACACTGCCTGAATTCTTCAATGCATTCTTACTCATCATTTGCTTCGTACGTAACTCCCCCGAGCTCCTTTTTGAATCTCAGCCAATGAGAAAACTAAAATCCTCTTCATTCAGAAAAAATTTCAAGATATACAGCATTTACTTACTTTCTCAATGTACAAGGAAAGAATAGAGGGCAGTTTAGGTCGATCAAACAACAAACAAATAATTTATTACACCGTTGCAGCAAGCTAAATAAATATTACTAATTACCTTGCAATGTTCCTCTTTACAATCAGTTGAGCAGGAATAATGATGAACACCACTGCAAATAAGTTAAGGGATAAGCAGTGGATCTTTTGCGTGCGTGTGTCACTCACAACTGAATGACCGTGATCACTTCATTCAGTTTCATTCAGAAAATAAAGTTGTTAGCTTTAATTCAAAGTAAAGAGAAAACAACAGGAAGTAAGTAAAAAGTAATCAGAACTGGTCAATTTATTAAGCATAAAATAACTTGCTCTTGTTATTAGACAGCGTTGAGAAACAACGAGCAACTTAATTACCACTGTCGTTCCAAATGGATGCAGATTGATTTGAGGCCAAGAAATGACTCTGAGCAATTATGATTGATGTGGTTATGACATTATCGACGCCCTCGATAAAGTAGTCCTCTATAACGAAAAAGGTGAGCAGA
>NC_090878.1:19679804-19684804 GCF_036669935.1 Montipora foliosa
TGTGGAGTTTGACTTCATGTGTCTTTCGTTTTGAAATCACATGCAAGCCACAAGCCACTGGTAATGACGTAGAATGTAAAAATTAAAAGAGACTTAACTGTAAGGTGAAGTTTGATTGGAATTCTGCCGACTTACAACAGTGCCTTGAGGGATTACATGCAGGGTCCGAAATCAACTTTTTGGGTCAAAGTTCTAAGATTGAACATAACACCTGTTTTGTTAGACATGTACTCAGTACAAAGGGGGCCTAACATAAATATTACTAGCATCACTCACAACTGATTGACTGTGGCATACCCGGTGAAAGGAATACCGACATAAGTTATGTAGTTGCTAGAACAACTTGCAAAATTGTTGAGACACTTTCATTAAAAAACACCTTTTCTAGCTTCCAATACGTACCCGCCATATCTAGAAGTTAAACCTTTTTCACTTCCCCTTCCTTCTCCCCCTTTCAATGTTGAATATTTAAGTTTCCAACATTTTTTTTGTCTTGCTAGCAACACTGATGGTGGGGGAACTGCAGTGTGAGAGATACTATTAGGTAAATTAATAATTGTCTTGCTAGCAACACTGATAAGGGGGAAGGGGGGAGAAGATAGTATTTTTGCAACTTGTTGTAGCTTTAACCCAAAGTACAGAGAAAATAACAGGAAGCGAGTAAAAATTGATCAAAACTGGTTGATTACGCATAAATTAGTTGTTTTTTGTCCATTAACAAATGAGTATCAATGAGCAACTTACCACTGTCGCTCCAAATGGATGCCAAAATAATGCCGTCAGGACAAGCAATGGCTTCGTGAACGTAAACAAAATGACTCTGCAATTGCGATTTGACGTGATTATTACATTATCAAGCCTCAGGATAAAATGATTATGCACATTATGTTTAGTATGTAGACGGTTTATCCTTATAACTCTGCATAACTGAAAGTAACTTTATAGCTTGGCGATCGAATTCTGAAACTTAATGGTGAGAGAGTTTACCTGGATCGATACAAAATGTCGACCAATGATATAACTTCCTCAGTCCTATCGTAAAACGAAATTACTCTGCTTGGTGGTACTTACGTAGTTATTTTCCACAATGAAATTAGTTAAACGTGTTTTCCTATCCTTCAAATTTTCCAACCACAAACTTCCAATCTGTCCTAACCAGTCTTATCACAAAATGACTGACAATCAAAATGATGTCTTCATTCCCAGGCTTTCTCGCTTTATGGGAAGGAAACAAGAGAGACCCTGAGAGCGAGGTTTAAACACGGTCCATCAGGCAGCCCAAGTTCTTCGCGTCACTAGAGAGCGTGTAATAATTATTTACTAGTGGGAAGATGACCTTTGAGTGCAAGCGGTATTGGGTTACAGGCGTTATAAGACTTTGTATAGGAAATAAAATACCGTCGATTATAAAGCCTAAAAAACCGCTCAATTTAACGTTCATTCAATAAAATGAATAAAACTCCCCTCTGGTGTTCTCTTGTGCGTTTTGGTGCTTATTTTACCGTTTCGGGTATTCCGTGAAATCACTATCCTAAGACGAACTTCGTCTTAGGTCAGTGATTTCACGGAATACCCGAAACGGTCCTATGACGAACTTCGTCTTAGGACAGTGATTTCACGAACTTCGTCTTACGACAGTGATTTCACGGAATACCCGAAACGGTAAAATAAGCACCAAAACGCACAAGAATGCACCAGAGGTGAGTCAGTTTTAGTCATTTTATTGAATGAACGTTAAATTGAGCGTTTTGTTAGGCTTTATAATCACGGTATTTTATTTCCCATACAAATTCTTATAACGCGTTTAAATTCTCAACGGCTTCCTGTAACCCAATACCGCTTGCACTCAAAGGTCACTTTCCCACATAGTAAGAAGTTAGTACACGCTCTCTAGTGACGCGAACTTGGGCTGCCAATGGTTTAACATGGCGACCTTCACTCAAGGATTCCACAGCAGCAAAATTGAGGAACAGCCGGAGGTGACTTTATCACACGGTCTCACCGACTCGCCTATAAGGAAGAGGGTGCTCTACGATTCATCACTGGTACCTAATTTGACGGGATTTTCTCAAGCTGTGATACCTTCGGGATCATCTGTGGAAAGGCATGTCCACGCATCAAAGTACGAGACCTTCTTTTGTTTGAATGGCCAAGGAAAGCTTATCGTCGGGCAGAATGAGGAGCCGTACGATGAAGACCACGAACTGGCTTTAGAGAAGGGATGCTGTATTACAGTTTCGCCAAGGTTCTGGTATTCAGTTTACAATACTGGTGATCAAGATTTGGTAGTTATTTACTTTGGCGTAGCGTGTTCCGTTTGACTCGCTGATGCATTTCATTGAAGGAGCTTTGGTTAATCGCAGACTTTGCAAGTGGTGTGAAAGATGCATATATCTTCATTACAGAGAGTCGGGTTTGCAGGGTTGGAAGTTAGAGCTCTGCCACTCGCCCACGCGCGCGAGTGTAAATTGAAATCGTACGGATGGTTTACATCATATTGTTTATTGTTTATTGCTTTATTGTTACATATCAAACTCTGAGAAATACATGAGAGCAGCCAAAGCCGGAGGCTTAAATGGCAAATGGACTTACATACCGCACTTTCATAGAAACTGCGGCCTACGGGGTTTTTGACACAAACAACGAGTGAATACAACTCCGTACTTTGTATGGAGTTGTTTTACTCGTTGTTTGCACTTTGTATGTCGTTAGCTGTTTATTTCACATAAGACGAAAATTTTCATTTAAATAGTTTTCTGAACGCAAATTAGAAACAAAAACTCACTAACAATAGAAGCAAATGCAAACTTAATTTAATTTGATAACGAAGTACGATTTGCACGAGATGCATGAGTGATCGGCTTGGAAAGGCCTTTCAGTACGCTACCGTTGATTGGTTATACGTCCACACGTGAAAGAGCTGTACGCCATTCTGATTGGCTGTATGGGCTTTTTTCACATGTGAAAATAAAGCGTATAGATTTGTACAAATGAGCGTTATGGAATAAAATTATCATGTTATGTGTAATAAAGTACATTACAGTACATGTATGTTGCCCATTTTCCGGCCATTATAGTTTGTAATCGTTTTAACTTCATGAACATGCACCAAAAATTTATTAGTTTTCTATCAAATAAAGTTCATTTACCTACCTTTATAATGTTCAAAGGTTGGCCGCCTTCCTCCAGTATTATAGAAATTATGACATTTTTGGCAAAGCTAGTAAGTTGCCCAGTTTCCGGCCAGCCAGTCCAGTTTCCGGCAATCGAGATATAGAACATTTCCTCGAGACCGCTCGACTTTCAGTTGACTAAAACCGACTGGTCAGTCCCTCCGCTATCTAAAAATGGCCTAGTGACCGTACATAAGTTCTTCCAAGCAAAATAATTACTGAGGGGTGGATGGTATTTGCGTGGCACATATTTCATTCCGGCAGCAAATACGTGCGAGTTATAATGTGTCTCTAGGTGGCCGGAAACGGGCATACTAGCTCCAAATCTTCGTTAAGAGTTTGGCTGCTGAAATTTAGAAACAGCTAAATTCTAGCTTGTGATGACAGAACCCCTAATCACTCTTATCTTTGATCTAAAGTCTGTCAAAAACTTATGAAGCTCCTTCATTCGCTCTAGGTCTTGACATTAGAAAGTTCTAGAGAATTCTAGAACTGCTCTGGACCAGTTAGAAGAGTTCTATATAGTGCTGAATTAAATACAAATTAAAAACGTCTGACAATATAAAGTTCAATAGCATTCTAGATAAAATGGTAGTGAGTGCAAAGTTCTAAAGTTTTAAGTTCTAGAGACCTAAGTTCTAGAGTCCGACATGTTATATGTTGCCCTCAGTGGGCTCTAGAATGTCTAGAGTTCTAGTCAGAATAGCTAGAGTCTCTAAGTGAGTTCTAGAACGTCTAAACTGCACTCTTATGGTTAACCCTAACCCTAGAACTTTAGAACTTTTAGCAATTTCTGCATCTCCATAGGGATTTGTTTGATATCCTTGAACTTACTGTAAGAAATCTTAGAGATTTGAGAACACCCAAAAGGACTTTACCTATTTGTGAGCTTTACAAAATTTTCACTCACAACATGGACCATGGATATTGTAGAACTTTAGAATTTTTAGAGATTTTAGAACCCCCAGACGGTTTGTTTGATATTATAGAACTTTAGAAATGTTAGAGATTTTAGAACATCCAAAAGGACTTACCTTTTTTGGAGCTGTAGAAATTTTAGACTGACAACATAGACAAGGATAATGTAGAACATATAGAGATTTAAGACCTCGGAAAGGGATCGTTTGATATTCTAGAACTTTAGAGATTTTAGAACTCCCGAAAACGATCATTTGATGTTGTAGAACCTAAGGAGTTTTATGATGTCCATAATGTTCGCTTAGTAAAATATATTCTATATACAAAGCTAAAAAGGTTATCAAATGGTTAAAAATTAAAATGTTTGAATCAAACGTTTTAGGCTGTTTGCCATCATCAGGGTTAAAAAATGATGACCGGCCGCATGTACATATATATCCTCTCTAATTCCCGATGGGAAAAGTTTCGACACAAAGGAAATAACTTGTTTGTTCAAACTGGGGCGGAATTGTTGTATCATTAGCCCCTCGACGATCCTGCGCTTGTGGAATGTTTGCACTGAGGAGAGAACACGCCAAGTGAAAGAATGTTATGGGTTTTCCCGCAGGTGTTTTGCATATTCAGAAGTGTGAACAGGATTTGAATGCTCCGCAATTCCCACTGCTAAGTTTCTCACAGTCTCGCCATTACATTATACCGTTCTTTCGACCAGAACGACTGACGAAAGGCCAGTTTTGGCCACAAGAATAACAGCAAAAAAAGCACTACTTTGTCGCGAACTTTCTATGAGGAAAACTTGTTCAGGAACCAAACGTCTGCATTAACAGCGCACACCAGGGCTACTCGTTGGTAACTGGACAGAAATGTTCTTCTCCCTTTTTCCTCCGGTCGCGCTTCAGCCATTTGATG
>NC_090878.1:19687304-19689804 GCF_036669935.1 Montipora foliosa
TTATCATGGGAATTCGCCAGTGACGAAGAGAACTTGAACTTAGAGCTTAGAATAAATACTCCCAAAAATGTATTAGTTCTCTAGTACTGGAAGGGGATTGGTCAGCGTTTACAGCTTGTGGAGTTGACAAGGCACCTAAAGGCAGGCAGAGGGAACTGCTTAAAGGAGCTTCGTGTGTCCAAGGATACCACACTGTTTGGGAGCAAATTCCCATCCTTGTGCTTCTAGGAAAAAAAAGGAAAAGCTGAAACATCATTTTGCTTCAGGTTGGAAATGAGTATCATGGTGGCTTGTAGTAGACCTGATTTTGCTGGGAAAAGCAATTGACCCAAGAAACTGGCAATTAACAAGACCATTACGGAATTTATAAAAAGGACTGACTGATTAAAGAGACGTCTATGTTGAAGAATGTCCCAACCAAGAGACTTCACTAAACCTGTAGTACTTGTTGTAAGTTTATAGTCGTTGCATACAAATTAGGCTGCATTCTTCTGCACTAATCTTGTTCGAGGCGGTTGACATCAGAATCAGTGTAAAGATTCCACGAAGAGGACGCATACTCAAGCATAGGACTAACCAGTCATATAAGCTCTCTCCTTGACATCCTTTAATACTACATGGTTTCAGCATTCTTGATAGCTCAGTGGCGCAACTGTATGGTGATTGGTTAAAGTCCTTAGAAAGCCCAGATTTCTTTTCCAGATTGGATTGTCGTTGGATTGTGCATATAATTTAAAAGTCAGATAACTGAGATTTTTTTAAATTTCTCTTCAATGAAAATTCAGCAACTGCCATTCTTTGCATCACATATCTTCAGCCAAGGAAGTGAGTATGTTGCATTTGAAACCTTAATTTCCTAGTCAACTCTATAGGGTGCAGACCATCCTAGCCCATCTTCTGTACGTCCTGTCAATGGTAATACAAGAAAAGAACAGTATTACAAGTCTGAAACTATAACAGGAAGTTTTAAGATCCCTCAATACATAAACACTCTGAAATAGGTTCTTTTGCGACCTCCAAATTGCTCATTCTCACAATATTATTACTAAAATCATTTGAACATAAGAGGCCTCATCGCTTACGAAAATACCTATAAATCAGGTAAATGAAAACATGCAACCAAGTTCATCATATTCACAATAGGGAGTTTAAGAAACAATGACGGCTATGACTACAATGTCACAAACCAACGATTTCATTGGTCAAAAGAGCACAAATAATCGTGCTGCACGTGCAGCACATATTTTAGCAAGTATGTTTGCGGTTCTATGCATAACAACAACGTGAAATAACCAAATTTGAGGCTTTGACGACAACGTAAGCATGCAATGTTCGTAATTGGCACAGAAATTTCAAGCAATGCTAGAAAACGCTCTAATGAGATCAAAGGAATTCCGATTAATGAAGTGCATACATGTACAGTCAAAATTTCCCAATACGCGGATGATACGACAATTTTTGTAAAAGACATACAATCAGTTCATAATCTCCCTCATCTTCTAAGCCAATTTGAAAACTGCTCTGGGCTTAAAATAAACCAATCCAAATCAGATTTGTTATGGCTTGGTTCTTTGCGCCACAGAAAAGACTCAGTGCTAAGCTTAAAATGTAGCGACGAACCTATTTACGCCCTAGGAGTGTACTTCTCATACAATGAAGAACTTGCAACAAAAAAGAACTTCTTTGATAAGTTAAGCCCTCTCCAAAAATTATTAAACCTCTGGTCCTTCAGAGACATATAAATTTATGGTAGAATCAATATCGTTAAAACCCTCGCGTTATCAAAATTAACGTTTATTTGCAGCGTATTGAACACTCCACCTGGTTTTACTGCTGAAGTCAACAAAATAATATACATAATTATATTTGGAAAGGTAAAAACCTGAAACTTAAAAAGACAACTATCACGACAGGTAAGAATGAAGGAGGACTTGGTATGATTGATTTTTCATTATTTGATAAAGCTCCGAAATTACATGGGTAAAGCGGTTGTGCTCTGACGACAGTGGACCATGGAAACTTATTCCACTATCCCTGCTTTCGAACGTAGGAGGACAACTTCTCTTTCAATGCAACTACGACCTGAAATATTTATGTATCAACGAACACTTACTAAAATTCTATCGAGCTGTATTAATTCACTGGCAAGAATTAAACTATAGAACGCCTAAAGATAAAGAAGACTTTTTAAATCAAATAATTTGGAATAATTGTTTTATACGAATAAACCAATCATCTGTTTATCATCGAATCTTGAATCAAGTCGGCATATGTAAACTTGACTGCCTTGTTAATGATTTAGGAAATAATTTTTTGTCGCTTTAGGCGTTTGTGCCACAATTTAAAATTAAATGTAATTTTCTGCGCTACCGTAGCTTGCTGTCGGCTATACCTGATCAGTGGGAAAAAAGCATAAAAAGAGACGAGCAACGGAATGAAAGCCTAAAAAGAGACGCGCATCAACATGCCCTGACAAGCACTCAACTAGCGATCGATAAGC
>NC_090878.1:19694804-19724804 GCF_036669935.1 Montipora foliosa
ATCCCACTTGCCAGAATTTGCGACCCCATTGTAGCAACTCTGTCGGGAACTCTGTTGAAAATGCAACCCCATTATAGTCAATTCCAGTCGTGAAAATGCGACCCCATCCAGCGGCACATCCCCATTAGACCATTAGTAGGAAGTACACGCCCGGGGATCAAGCCTGAGCATGATGTTTTGACTTATGGTTAACATTGGTGAAGAGTTTGGGTTGCTTTTAATTAGTATTGTTTAATCCTTTCCCTCCTGCAGCTGCCCCCACTGGGGAGTAAAAATCATCTGGCATTAGACAGAGTAAAATCTAAAAGTATCACTCTAAGGAGGGAGACGGTTAAAGGGAACATAGTTTATGAGTAGAACAATAAGTGTTGTTAACCCATTCATCCCTGAAGCGACCCCAGTGACGAGTCATTTATCATCTGGTGTTAGAGTAAAATCTAGAAGTATCACTCTAAGGAGGGAGACGGTTAAAGGGAACATAGTTTATGAGTAGAACAAGAAGTGTTGTTAACCCATTCATCCCTGAAGCCACCCCAGTGACGAGTAAAAATCATCTGGCATTAGACAGAGTAAAATCGAGAAGTATCACTCAAAGGAGGGAGACACTTAAAGGGAACATACATGTAGTTTATGAGTAGAACAAGATGTGTTGTTGACCCATTCATCGCTGAAGTGACTCCCATTGATGAGTAAAAATCATCCGGCATTAGAACTCAGACTTACAGGTAACAAGAGACTGCATGCATAACTGTTTTGTTTTGTTGACCCTTTGACTTTATAAGGGTGGACACTTTGTATGGCAATAATAATAATAATAATAACAATAATAATAATAATAATAACAATAATAATAATAATAATAATAATAATAATAATTCCTATGGTCACATATATGTACATGTAGTTCTAAAATACTAGAGATTTACTACTTGCACAATCCCATAATACACCTTTGTTACCCCCCAAAACTTTTGCATAACCATTGTTTGCAATTGCTCCTGGGACAGGAGGATTTGTACAAATAGAGGATATTGCATGGCCGCGCGGGGATACGAATTTTATCTTCGAGTGCTGAAAGTATCTCTCACGAGTGAGCGAAGCGAACGAGTGAGAGATACTTTCAGCACGAGAAGATAAAGTTCGTATCCCCAAGCGGCCATGTAATGTTCTGTTTATTATATAGATATTGATGAAATGTCTAGATTTAAAACAACTTGTTTTATTCATTTTCGAAATGATGAAAAAGTGTTCACCAACCACTAAAACACGCATGTTGTGTAACATGAAACAAGATATGAAAGTTATGAAAAACAATTAAATCATGATAATAAAAAATTTGCAATAAAAATGTTAATGTAGTAGAGAAGAATTATATTAAAGCACAAAAGTATCGTACAATGAAGAGGAAGCTCGCTTTTTATTGGCTAATCGTGTTCGTTACCATGACGACAGCTATATCCTCACATGTGAAAGATAAAAATGATACGTTCACTGCGCGTGGTGAAGATATGATTTTTTAGTAAAAGGAGAAATCCTGGTATTTCATCACTATCTATATAATAAGTAGTGAATATTAATAAAATGCTCTTGAAGCATTGGGTTAGGAAACATTGGGCAAGGCATAGCTAAATGTGATAAATGGTAGTAAAAATTATTAATCTTTATTTAATACTTCAGTGTCCATACCATTCAACCAGCTGACAGGATCAAAAACATCGATGGAGGCTGCCACTGAATTTACAAACACAGCAAATGGAAGGATCACCACCATCCAAACCAAAGTGGCACCAGTTCTCCATGAATATGCCTATGGCAAAAGGAGGACTTCTGATAAATTTATCATTTCTTAGACTAATTCATGAATCACATACATGCAGTAGGATAATAATTGTGGGTAAGAACATCACTGCAATAAGAAGCCTTTAACAAGAAGGTGGACTCTAATGATGCAGTTGCGTTGTTTGCTGCCATAACTCAGTAATAGGCCACTAGACTTTCACTTGAAACTTCAACATGCCCCCCCCCCACCCCTTCCTGGGCAAAGCCTGCGCACCTCGAGCCAAAATCGTGGTCAAATGCCCTACCCTATTGTCAGATTTGTCTGTTATACCCTACTAAAGAACAATCGTCGTCGGCTCCTGCCGTCTTAATAAAAAGCTTTTAAAGACCTTTTTTGTAAGCCAATTGCTCACAAATGCTACATGACTTCCTTGAAACTCTCGTCCAAACACGTGTTTTATAGCTGTTAGCAACTTCTGCGCTCGAAAAAGAAATCATTTGAAAGCTTTTGAAACCTGACACTTCCAGTTTAATTTTCCCCACTCCACACAGGCAAAGGTCAAATTCCCCACTCTCCGGGCACAGAAGATAGTCAAATGACCGGGGTTTTTCCCGGGGGGGGGGGGGGGGGGGAAGGACGTTGAAGTTTCGATTTGATTGGCGCATAACAACTGGTATCTGACATTTGCAGACTGCACACTGCCTCCAAGTAGCACTGATAGACATTATTTAAGTCTAAGCACCCATTTCAAATAGCGCTGATAACCATTATTTAAGTCTAAGAACCCGATTTAAAACGGTTAGCTTTCAATAATTATGATTTAGGGTTAGTCTGCAGTCTGCAAATGTCAGACACCGCATAACTACAGGGTCTTCCCCTCGAGGAAGGGGGTGTTGACCTGTGCACAAGGTAAACGAATAAATATATAAGCCCCCCTGGTCTACGAAGTGAGACATCGAAAAGAATTCTGACAGATGGGGGTAGACTTTCTTAATACGGAGCGTAAATACTCACGAAAGATGACAACTCGGAAGAAAGACATACATGTAGTTTATAGAAATACTTACCCCTTCGGTAAACCACTTCACCTTTGATAACTCCGAGCGCTGGAGAGCAGGAGAAACCGGATGGCACCATATTATGTTTTCTTCAAAAGAATTTAACCTTTTCAGCCACTAAAGTGGAAAAAGGTACCGGAAGTCAATTCGGCAGCCTGGCCAAAAAACATCAGCGACCACGCAATTTGCTTTGCGACCATGAAAACTAAGCAGCCACGCTTTCCGCAGGTGTTTCCAAGATGGCGGCTTGGTGGTGTCGCGCGCGTGTGCCTTCTTGTTTGGATACAGTTCTAACATTGCGTTGGACTTTACGAGGATCAAGTGGGACTCTTCGACAGGCGTCAGTCCTACTTAGGCAAAGTAAAATTTTCTTTCCTTGATGTTTCCATGCATAGCAGCAAGGCTGCGACTGTTTGTTGGAACACAATCAAATGTGATATATAGCCGCACTGAATTCTAGAACTGGAAGTATTAATAATGGTGACAGTCCCATTTGTAAACAAGTGCCGTAAATTTCAGAAAGGAACGACCCTCGTCACTTTCGAAAATTAGCTACTTTCGAGATTTCATTTCAGTCCCAATTTTTCGAGGTCACTTTTGGGAAGTCGTTTCTTTCGGAAATGTTCGGTATACAAGTCATTCTCAAAGCGGTATCAAGCGACACTAGACATACAAAACGTCTGTTTGATTGTCAATATGACATTAACTCACCCAAGACTTGGAATCCACTTGTACAGATTCTTCTCTACGTATGTTACATTGCTGGCTTCCAGCAAGGGAGATTCGTGCTTCTTGGGGTACAGATGTTTACCCTTGTCGTCGGAAAAAAATGCTATTCCATAGCTTCTTTTGCACCGATTACAACAAAGCGTCACTTTCGTTGCCGGAAGAGGACCTGTTGTCCCGTAAACTATTGCTTTAGAAGGCATATTATTCATTGCCAGGGAGTTATCGCAATGCAGGCATGATTCCACTGGTGGCACAATGAATCTGTTGTAATGATAGCTGCCTTCACCCGTGAGTTCCCATAAAGAATCGTCGAGCTCAAATTTGAATGATGCGCAAAATACTGAGCAGCATCGTTCCATTATACGGGCATAAATCAGAACATCAGCCTCTGACAACTGGACACCGTTTTTTTTTCAAGGATTTGTTTTGCATAGGAAAAGCGAAGAGGTATTGTAGTTCCTCTGGGGATGACACTAACGGTAATGGGGATATGATCTAAGGCCATTTTCAAAAGCACAACTCCTCGAAACGATTTTGAAGAGAGCAAAAGCAAAGCCTGATCCTCTGTGATAACCAAGTTATCTGCAAGAATAAATTGTATGTCGACAGCATGTAAAAAAGAAAAGGCAGCATGTAACTCGTCCTGGGCTTTGTTTCTTTGATCAATACGTTGTTGAACTGCATCTGGCGTAAAGGCTCTCGCGAGTCGTCGCTTCTTCATTTCCTCAGCGCTTTAGGCTACTAAGAAAAAGACAAATGGTTGATGCGCAGTAGCGTAGCGTTACACACAAATCGTTTGTTGAGCCAGGTCAGGCTAGTCTACAGGGTTGGTCACGTTAGATACACTCAGTCGTTTAAAGTGCATTTCATCTCCGAACATTTCGATCTCGGGAAGTAGGGTTGCGCCGTTGCATGCATGATTGATAATTCAACGTTTCTATCTGTATCTCTTCTTTTCAGTACGTTATTACGCTTTACGATGGCCGTTTTTCACGCCAGATATTTTCCGCAGTTATTACGCTATTACGCCAAGTATTGTAGTAAAAATGTTCCGTTCCATCTGTTCCGATTCGCAATCTTTATGTTCTTTCTTTGTATGTGTCATTACGATATTACGCTATTACGATGAACATTTTAACGTGCTATTATTGGAGCTTGGTCAAGCTGAAAAGTTTTTGCCCGTTATTGCGCTATTACGCCAACATTATACTAGGAGTATTCCATTCCATGTTTGTTCAACGTCGCAATCTTTAGTTATGTTGTTCATTACGTTATTACGCTAATAGAACGGACACTTCATGGAGTTAATGTAGGGGCTTGGTTAGCTGGAAATTTTAGGCGCAGTTATTCAGTTATTACGCTATTACGCCAACAATTTAGCAGGGATGTTTCATTCCACGATATTGCAACGCTGCTTTCTTAATTTCAGTTTCTCATTACGTTATTACGCTATTGCGATGAACCACTTTCAGAGTATATGTACGGTCTTGGTCAAGCTCGACACTTTTCACGCTGTTATGATGAACATCTTACAGAGTAAATGTACGGGCTTTGTCAAGCTCGATATTTTTCAAATTACACAACTACGCCAATATGTGATTGTTCAACAGCACATTACTACACTATTACGATGGATATTTTAAGCCGGAAAAGCAAAAGGACAGACATGTACCGCTGTTCGTACATTTGGTACATTTCATGGATCGAAGAGACGTTTAAAAACTCACGACATTGAAGACTCCGTAACGCAAAGGAAGGAAAATCCCATTCCTGCCTTTTACGTTGTCTCCCTCCCCTCCCTAAACAAGTGGCTGATAAAAAAATGTTGCAAGAGAAAAGAAACAAAACAGGGTATTACACTGTTGCGAAGTGAAGAAAAGAAACAAAACTGTATTACGCTGTTACGAAGTAATAAGCAAAAAACGAAAAAACAGCAAGCCTAAAACAGGCAACATATGTTGTAATGACATCTACAAATGGTCAGACTTAGGCTGACTCTCTAGTCTTCTTGGATAAGGACGATAAACCATAAGCCTTGTCTCACAACCCTTCAATGTTCATAATACTGTGGGACGTAAAAAGAACCCACACAGTATTCGCAGAGAGTACGGAATGGAGATCCTAGTGTTGTTGTCTGTCCTCTGTGGTGTATCATGCATGGTTGGGACGATAGATGCGTGGAGATATATGCTAGCTACATCAAGCTACTTTAAAATCTGAGGGTAAACAAAGATATAATGATGATCACTATCAGCACTGTCATAATCATCATCATCACCATCACCATCACAATTATCACATAAAATAATCTCAGTCCAACTTCAAATTTCACATGCAACATTATTCAGTGTTAAAAATAATTGTCGATGAAATGATAACATGAAATGGATCATATACATGTATGAACTGCGGATATGAAAATCAAGTGAAGCTATGATCCTCGCAGTTATGGACGCAATTTTTGCAATTGCGTAAAGAAGCCTGAAAAATTCAGGCTTCAACGGGGTTTGAACCGGTGACCTTGCATCGCACCTGTATCGCGAAGTCATGGGTTCAAACCTTGTTGAAGTCCTGAATTTTTCAGGCTTCTTTACGCAATTGCAAAAATTGCGTTCATAACTACGAGGATCATACAGCCCCACTTGATTTTTACAATAATTGTGCTACCGCCATTTTGGAAGGGAGGTGAATAGGCTAACAGATCGGCAGATTTTAAAAATTTTTTGCCTGGACTCAGATTTAGCGCAAAATTTTAACAGATTTTCGGATCTTGCAATTCCAGAGGATTGCGGTTTCATCCTTCTTTTTGGCCTAGATTATGGAATTTAGCCTGTAATAAAGTTTGGATCTCGGATCTCGCTGATCTCTTTTGGATCGCGGAACTCTCAAATCCATGTGATAAAATTGATATTGAGTGGATTTGGAAGTAAGGACTCTTTGACGGATCAATGAATTTCGTTATTAAATCCTAATGAATCGGCAGATTTGCATACCCCTATTCACCCCCCTCATTTAGCTACTAATCTCTGTGATGTCCAGTGTCAAAAAATTAGAAAACCGTGCCCTGTCACCATCTACTGTCTTCTTAGCCACCAAGAGCTTGTTGGAGCATGTTCATTCACAAGGTAAAGTTCTTGGTGACAGGAGGGTTCTCTACAAATATCTGAATCCAAACTTGATAGCTGTTGGCACTGAAGTGGCTCCTGATACAAAGCCTGGTATTTCAATCTACCGGATGGATGCTGTGACAGGTTCGTTGTGTTTAATATTATTAAAACTTGTGCCCCAAAAGTATTATATACTAACTTGTGGCACATTTAGAGGCAAACTTTTACCCTATTGAGGAGTCCCTGCAAGCATTTTTTCTACCTTTGTCTTTTTATACATATACAGCTGTCTCCAGAAAACAGTCAACTGCAGTAAAGACAGGGAGTAAAATTAACCCGTTGCCAAGTAAAATCTATTCAAGTCTCCCACCTGGAGTCAGTGGATTAAGGGGCATAGGTATTGAGTGGATTTAGAGGTTGTTAATCCATTGACTCCTGAACATGCTGAACTCAAGAAATACAAAACAATCTATCTCAAACGCTTGCATGAACTGAGGTTGCAGAGGTGTGCTGCAATCATGCATGATCGAGGCTCTGCCAGGGTAAATTGCGACAAGCGACATGGCCTAAAAAGTAGCGATTACTTCGAGGTTTGATTGGTTTACTGGATTGTCTCTGTCCTCTTTGGTTGGCCAAAGTAATTACTTTGGTTTTGGTTTTACGACACTCAATTGAAACGCGCTCTAATAGTGTCGTAAAACCAAAACCAAAATAATTACTTTGGCCAATCAAAAACAACGGAGACTATCCAATAAACCAATCAAAACTCGAAGTAATCACACGTAGTCAACACAAAGCGCGGGAAAATGTGCACGAGCGAGCCACGATTGGTTTTGGTTTCACTGCTGATTGGTTGAAAAAATGGCGTGAGAGCTTTGAACCAATCATTGAGTGAAGTAATGAAAAACCAAAGCAATTCGCTAATTACTTTCGACACTCAATCCCTTACTGTAACATCAAAAATACCATTTGAATAAAGCACAGGTGACCTACTATAAAGCTCTGTGTTGTGGGCTCTGTGATGTAATTTTAGAAAATCTCATCACAAGCAAAATGCCCCTAAATGAGCCTTATTCGGGCGGCGGCCATATTTCATAGACAACAGATTTTGTACCCAAGTCTGGAGTTGAAATGTTTGGGGACGAGTTCTCAATCCCTCGGGACTCAGCATGGCCGCCGTGTGAGTAGACCCATCGTGTGGAAAATCCCATTAACTGATAAAAACTGTAGAGCAACACGTGAGCCATACAACAAAGCCATGATGAGCATGGATGGACAAAAAAGGACACCTTTGAAAGAAATAGTTGCATTTGCGTTATCTTGAAAAAAAGTTGGCTTGAAGTTTTCCAAGTTTATGATAACTGGAAAAAGGTCATTTTGGCTCAGAACAACCTTTTTTGTGATTTATCAGAAAATTAGGTTACACAGTCATTACAGTGTACTATGGACAAGTTCAAAATTCGTGATTAACCATTAATTTTCCTGATACACACCAAATAAAAATACCACAATATGACCCTTTAACAGAGTTAGTACGGGGAGCTTTGTCGGCAAAAATCTGTCAGCTTAATCATCTAGCCAAGTTAATTGTAAAATGAAGAGCAGTTGTTGCTGGTTATGGACTTTTATTATTTGCTGACTCATAAAGGAGCCGTTTGTGTTGTTGTTTGATCGGGATCGATCTTACTGCTCGTCCTCTTCCTCGCTGTAAGTGTCCGCAGTTTACAAAAATTTATGTCCAAATCGAGCGACAAGGTCAGACGGGAGCAGGCTGTGGGAACTGAAGATGTTAAAGTCACGGCAATGAACATGTACAAGTACGAGGAAAGGTTACGTTTTTGCAAACGTTGGCCGTGAAGCACTGTATTTCAACAGACTTAACTGATTAAATTAGAGTGTAATGTGAAGTGCTAGATTTCTATCCCATATGAACCAGGTGAACGTTAGCCCTACTAATGGAAATGGGCCCACACAAAAACAGAGAAATACTCTGACCAGGGTGGGAATTGAAACCATGACCTTCGGGTTAGATCACCGCTGCTCACATTACACTCTAATGCTTCACGGCCAACGTTTGCAAAAACGTAACCTTTCCTTGTACTTGTATGTTTTCATTGCCGTGACTTTAAAATCTTCAATTCCCACGGCTTACTCTCGTCTGACCTTGTAGCTCAGTCGGTAGAGCAGCGGTGATCTAACCCGAAGGTCGTGGGTTCAATTCCCACCCTGGTCAGTTTTTCCCTATCCTTGTGTGGGCCCATTTCCATCAGTAGGGTTAACGCTCACATGGTTCATATCGGGGTAGAAAATAAGCACTTCACATTACACTCTAATTAGTTAAGTCACGTGATGAGACAGCCATGTTGGTGCACAAAGCAATAGCAAATTTGGGCTCATGTTTTCCATTATAACAGAGTCAAATTTCCAAAAGAATTTTTCTTTATTGTTGTTAAGTTACAATTGTCATGGTAACAAAGTACGTTCATTATAGACCACCTGTGCTCGTCTTGTTGAGGGTTTATATGTCGGAACAGACGGATGGTGGAAAAAGAGAAATATTCGAACTATCGCTTTGACAACGCAAACAAAGCTGATAGATCGTTCAAACTATGTTTCCGCAAACCAAAGCATGCTCTCTTAAACATGAACACAAGACACTGAAGTCAGCGTTTACTCGGGAAACCTTGCACGTCATATAGATTTTATCAAGAATTCTCTAATTGGCTACGTTTGATGATCCACCAGAATTTGTACATTACACCATCACTCGATCGATTGGTTGCAAACCAACTATTGGTCAGTTAGAGCGAAAGTGAAAACCAAACGACCTTAAGAATAACATTGACAAATATTTATGACGGCGCACAATGATTCGCCATCTTACCTCATAGTTAATGTCTCTGATTGGAGTGCACTTATGACGATGTTTAACGATGTCATGTGCTCGTGAGGGAGGTGATAAGCTAGGTGAAGGGACAACTGGAAAATTGGGAAAAAGAGGTAAAAAGGTGAAGTCTTTTCTGTTTTGATATCATGGCGAAACGATGCAAGCCAAAGCTCGAGTTTGAAGAATCTCCGGTCCACGTGCAGCTTCAAATAGACTGTATTCGTATTCTCGGTATTGGACTGGAACTAGCTTGCAATGGAGGCTAATGCGGGGGAATCTTTTCAAATGCAAATTCTTTCTAATATATTCCCCCGCATTAGCCTCCATTGCAAGCTAGTTCCAGTCCAATACCGAGAATACGAATATGGTCTAGTGTCTGCAAGAGTACATGTAAACCCGTAGCCCGGACCGCCTGAGAAGCAGGCTAGTAAACCCGCAGCTCGACAGATACAGCAAAAAACAACCACGTCTCTATAGGTTGCAGAAATATGGTGGGGCCGAGCAGCCTGCAAGCAAAAGAGTGTGATTCTTTGGGGAAAGGCCTTTCCAACTTCTTTATTCCTGTGCTCAATGTCAACAAGGCTTTTCCCCAAAGAGTCTGGGACCTTTTTAACACTTCGTAACGTCACACTTTCTCGGAAGGGAAATTATGGGTGAGGAGGAAGGGGGGGGGGGGGGGGGGATGACGGGGCGCGTTAGGTCGCTTAATTTCCACAGATGATGTAGTGGAGAGAAAGACGCAACTAAAACAACTTTATAAATGAAGTCACCTCACGGCTTTATTCCCATCTTCATTTAGTTTTAGTAACTAGAACTTAAACTAACCAAACAAACTACAAGTTCAAATTCTATAAACTCTTAAAATAGACTACGGTTTGCCTCTATCCGTGGTTAAGAGAGGTTTAAAGACTTCCCTCTTTTCTGTTAAAGGGAAAAAATAACAAAATCCTTTAAATATCTCTGAATGAAAACATATCTTCAAAATTTTCGTGCTGTTTACCAAGACTTAAAATGTCTTACCAATATTGCACACTGTCTCTTTTGTGCAATGTTCCCAAGAGTCAGCCAGTTATTGTGAAGTGAAGTATCAAGTTTTTGTGACTGAAGATGGGCCTTAGAATTTCCTTGCATTTTCTTGAAGTTTGGTGTGATTTCGAGAACTCGTGGCGCGCAAGATCATGTAACATCGAGAATGATCTTAGATAATAGTGATTCATTGATTGGAGAGTTCTTGTCGAAATGTAGTTAGTTTATTTCTCCGTTTTAATCCTGGGAAAAATCAATTGAGACTTTTCTTCATTTTCGAAGTTTTGGACCATAACTTGAGATGATCAAAGGCGAACAATGTCCCCTTCCAAAACCCTACCACACAGAATATTGATCAGGAAGAATCCTGAAATTCCCGTTACACGTTTGAAGCACAGTATTTCGTGGCTCAGTTGTCTTTTGCTTAAATCTTGCTCAATTAATTCGCGACGTAGAGGTCTGTTGTTGACATCACGAGTTTTGAGTCCGATAGCTTCTATCCGCTTGTTAGAACTAAAGTTATGGTTGAGTTCACTTCTTACACGGAGAACTCTCATCCGTCGTGCCATGCACACAGTGCTCGGATTGGTTTTACGCTACTGTCTGTCCATAGACTTCTCGTTTTTCTTCCTTCGGCATGAAAAAACAGCCTCTTTAAAGCGGGAAATGGTTGCACGAACCAAAAAATCATTTGTGGGCAAATTTCTGAGGCTTTTAAAGGGACACTGTCATGAGTTGCGCATGCGCTAGCGTCTTGCGAAAACTTGAAAAGTGTTAGGTTAACTTTTTCAAGTTGAATCGACAAATTCAAAATGGCGTCCACTGGGGAGGGCCATGGTGGACAAAGGAGAAACTCCGGGATGAAAAGGAAGGCTTTAACGGATCGCAAAGAATACCTAAAGGAGTGGAATAACACGCACAACCGCATTTGTCTGAAGCAAAGAATTTTTCACGCCTGGCTGTAAGCTAAATTCGATGCTGGTTACGAAGCGTGCAGCGACAGTGATTTCGCTTTGTACTGCAAGCACTTTCGCATTTACAAAAGTCTATTGATCCGGAAAGTTCTTCCTGACAGGTAAATACTAAATTCTGAGCGCTATGTTTGACTTAGAATTCATTAATTAGCAATTATTGAATGAGGCTGAGTAGCATATGAAGAATTCTGCAGGTCGAGGAGGGTGTTATCCACCAAGGCCGAAGGCCGAGTTGGATAACATCCGTAATGAATCCATAATGGCGGCTAGAATTTTCCGTGAACGCGAGAGCAAACAGACTCGAGCATTCGCAGCTCATGACAGTGCCCCTTTAAGCGCCACTATCATTTTTGCTTATGCAGAATATACGTTTTCAAAGGAAGGAATGCGATAAACCCTACAAGTTAAAGGGCATTTATTTAATACAATTTGACATAAGAATCCCACTGGTATGTCATCAACTCCCTGTCACTGAAAAGGCCTTCATTTGGTACCGCTTACTTTATAGTGCAATAAGTGCTTCGCCTAATTATCAAGGAAAGTGGCTTTTGATATGTAGCCCCTCTTGAATATATAGATAGCTGGAGGTAATATTGAGGGAGGTACCTATCTGCAAAGTAGGACTGTCCAGCTGAATAAGGGTTAGTAGAAGAAGTAGGAGAAACAGAAGAAAAAGTCTCCGACATAACAATAGTTAATAGACGGGAATGGTTTGGAAGCTCGGCAAACATCAAAGGAGCAAACAAAGCAGCCAAGATTTAGGTTGGAAAGTCCACGACCGTGCACAATCTTTTGTTTTGCGCTCATACACTATGCATAAATTACGTAACCAACACGTTTCTATTGGTTAGTTCCTCAGTACGGAGTAAACAACTATTGTGTTCTGTGCACGGTCAAGGCCACAAAAGAGAACAAAAACCTACAACAAAGAAATTTATCGGGTTTCATAACCATTCCCCTCTATTAACTATGACATAACTATCCTTACATATGACTTTCACTACGCTATGAAGTCACACCTCATTTCACAGTGAGTGCACGCAAAGAACACACAAGCACGTCTGATGTATTCTCGAGAGAATCCCACACTTGGGTGTAAAGAACCGTAAGAACAAATGGCGGCTACTCGGTTGAAAGCATATGCTCCTACCTCGACAGCCACTATGATTTTCGCTTAATATACAGAATATGTTTTCAAAGGAAGCCATGCGACAAACCCTACAAGTTAAAGGGCATTTAATACAATTTGACATAAGAATCCCACTGGTATGTCATCAACTCCCTGTCACTGAAAAGGCCTTCATTTGGTACCGCTTTCTTTATAGTGCACTAAGTGCTTCGCCTAATTATCAAGGAAAGTGGCTTTTGATATGTAGCCCCTCTTGAATATATCGATAGCTGGAGGTAATATTGAGGGAGCTACCCATCTGCAAAGTAGGATTTTCCAGCTGAATAAGGGTTAGTAGAAGAACGAGAAACAGAAGGAAAAGTCTCCGACATAACCAGCCTTACATATGACTTCCACTTAAAAAGCATTGAGCTCATGCGGTCAACATTTGGAAATCTGTATGTGTGGGAGGGGCTGGGGGGTGGAGAAAGTTTGTAAAAATTAAGGACGGTGCCTACTAATTCAAAGGTATTTTTGCGCGGTTTACTGAATATGCACAACAAGCAGATCTTAAGAAGTGTTATTGAAATACAAAAAGAGAACTGGGGGTAACCACGCATTTTTCGAGGATAATTAATCAGCAGTATTGGTAAATACTTTTAAAATACCTTAATCACTAAAAGGCAGTAAAGTATGTAACATAAGTGATAAAAACATTTGTAAAACATGGGGACGTAAATTAATAACAATAAGCTTTTATAACCTGATCTAAAAAAATAATTTAGCACGGATGGAATCAGACTGTTTGTTTAGCGTTGGTTTTAGGTCTTTGATAAAAGGGGCATTATTACTGTAAGGAATGATGCTATTTATGTCGTCGACTTTGACCTCCTCGGGTCAATAGATGCATTCAGCCAGAAAAATGAGCCAATCATAGATAAGGGAGGAGTAAGGATAGGTTAGTTAAGGGATTGCAATCTTCGTGACTGGCGCTCTTAGCTGTTCCTTCACGGACTAAACTTGGATTATCAAGATTTTTCAGGCAAGTTGTATGCTGCTTAAGTTCTCTTTTAGAGGGCTTTATTCTCCCTAAACGTTTGGCATGGCTCCACCTCGGGTATTGATTCTTGGCCACTCCTTTATCCGCCGTTTAAAGGACTTTATTGCCTCTCATCCCGACCTTAACGCCAATTTTTTCATTGCCGAAGCCTGCGAAATTAAATGGCATGGTGTTGGCGGTAGAACTATTGCAAAGGCACGTGCCTTTGATTTACCAATGGTTGAGTCTTTTCTGCCCCAGATTGTCATTTTACAGCTGGGATCGAACGATCTCGTACACGCTGACCCGTTGTCGATAGCTTCTGCTATTGAGGATTTAGTCACTTTGCTTCATGACCGCTTTCAGGTCAAACGTGTTTGCGTTTGCCAAACTGTTTATCGAGAATCGAGCCCTATGTATAATAAACCCGTTCGCGATTTAGTCAAGTACTTGAAGGTCCTGCTAGAGCCACTCCCGTACTCCTTCTATTGGAGGCACATGGGTTTTTGGAATACCAAGGTTAGCCTTTATTCCAGCGATGGCGTTCATTTAAACTCTCGCGGCCATTATCGACTTTTTAGGAGCCTCAGAGGGGCCGTTTTAAGATGCCTACATTCCCTACGCAATGAGAGCATTTATGCAATCGCAATCTCTCATCATTGAAAAGATTTGCTATTTATTTGCTATTTGTTCGCCAGTTCCTTGCGGTTTATGTTCACCAAGCCGATGAATATCTAATTTTTAATGAATCAGCCTTCAGTTGGAATTACACGTTGCTGACTTTTTGGCTGCAGCATTCCACGCTGTTCACAACTTCTTATATCATGTGCGGATATCCGCCTGATGGCACAGTGTGCCCGATCTTATTTGTTATACCGGCTTTGGTTGTTTTTTATTGTAAGCTAATTACAGAAGCCATACGGGTGTACAATCCTTTCGACCACCGAGTAGGTTAGGCGTGTCCAATGCACTCGGCTGCTGTTTTTTCTCACACCGCTATGGAACTCGGCTTTTTGTTACGTTTTTGCGCTAGCACACACGCTCTCGCTGTTGTCATTTTTTATTCAGGTCATTTTACAATACGCCCCTCTGAGGAATTTCCTGCTGCGATTCATTTTTCCGATAGCCCAGCTTATCAGTTTAACCAGATGCGGGCTATCTGTTGATTCTTAATTGACTTCTAATCATTGTGGGTAACACTTGCAGTCACGTTTCCCTTTTAATTAGCTTAGTTTATCTTTCCGGTAGCCTTTTTCATCATCAGCTATGCCTCCCAAGAAACGCACCTTGGGTACAAATTCTCGTCGCTCAAAGCGGTTACGTCCTTCTGAGCTCCCTGAAGTGGCTCCGACAACGCCCTCCGTGGCTTCGTCTGCAACTCCTCAAGCCAATAACGACTCTGGGCTTATGCAAGTGAGTGTCGAGGCTCTGGCAACTACAATTTCTGTGGCCGTCACTGAAGCCGTGAATGCTGCCCTAGCGAATCGCCGTTCCAGCACCAATGACGAGTTAACCCCAGTTCCTTCCACGTCAATTGTGCACCCAAATGATCAGGCGGTGGACGACGAGGTAACGGCGTTCACGGGAGTACCAGGTACGCTTGAATCTTGCACCTTGTCTGGGACCGAAGATGGGCCTCGCCAATTATTTACCAGCATCGCCATTTCCCTGGGATCACACGTGAGTGCTAAGATCAAAGCCAAGATTTGGCAAAACGAATATGTAGCCTTTGGAGCGCTGTTAGGCGTTGGGCCCCCGACTGAAAAGTTCGCACTATCACTCTCGCCGGGGAATACTATTTCCTCACAGAACCGTCTCCATCTAGAGCCCGTGCAGTCCTCTAAAAAGGTGCAGACCATTACCCAGTGGATAACTGCCTTCAATACTTTTGTAGCAATTTATGTAGAAAGGGTGCCCCAGGATGCTCCGAAATTAATGAAGTATTGTGAAGTAGTGCGCGATATTACCTTTAAGTCGGGTGAGTGGTTTTCTACGACGAGCAATTTCGTTTTATGATGCAGTCCGCCCCTGAACAACACCCATGGGATCAAATTCACTGGGAACTATGGCTCAGGGCGATGGTGAATTACCGCGGGAAAATACCCGCTAACCAAACCCATGACAATCGACCCCGTTCTCGTTCACGCACCTTTCCCAAGGGTACTTGTTGGACATTTCATGCCGGGAAAACCTGTAGTGGCTGCAATTACGAGCATATCTGCTACAAATGCGGGGCAAAACACCCCGCAAGTTACTGTTCCGCGTCCGGGAACCACACTCGCCACGGTCCCCCTAAATCAGGAATATCCGGCGTCCTCAATTCTGCTCAGCACACCAGTCACGCCCGTAAAGGTGGATCGGCTTGAATTTTTGCTCCAGGATTGTGTCTAATTTGGCTAGATATTTGGTCCATGGCTTTCGTTATGGTTTTCGCATACAATTTATTGGCAACCGCGCCCCGTTCGAGTCTCCTAATCTGAAAAGCGCCCTACAAAACCCGGATTTGGTCCTGTCTAAATTGCAAAAGGAAATAATTGATGCTGGCAGGATTGTTGGACCTTTAACCAACGCTCCCTTTCCTGATTTTCGCACCTCGCCCATTGGCATAGTTCCCAAAAAGACACCAAACGAGGTTCGCTTAATTCAACACTTATCCTATCCCTCGGGTTTTTCGGTTAATGATAACATTCCCGACGACTGTTCTATTGTTCATTACGCCACCATAAATCAGGCAGTGAAAATTGTTCAGCGTTTGGGGGTTGGCTGCTTCATGGCAAAAACCGACATAAAATCGGCCTTTCGTATCATCCCTATACATCCTCAAGACTATATATGCATTACGGAGTCAAGATAAGATGCTACTAAATGTCCCTCGCATGACTTGCAAGACATTTGGAGACCGTTCGTTTGCTGCGTCTGCCCCCAAGCTTTGGAATGAGCTACCGCTGGCCCTCAGACAATGTCAAAGTTTAGTGACTTTTAAAAATGGTCTGAAAACATTTCTCTTTAAATTAGCGTATGGACTTGATTAATTTTATGGACATAATGATCAATTGAGAATTTATATATATTTTTTATTAGATTGGTGCAAGATTTTTATTAATATTATTATTATTATTATTATTATTATTATTATTATTATTATTTCACTTCCACTTATTTATTTTACTTTTTTATATTAATTGATTTCGGCTTATTATCTATAGGACATTTTTATCTATACTATTGTAAAGCGCTTTAGGATATTTATTTAAATTTAGCGCTATATAAATTTTTGTAATTATTATTATTATTATTATTATTATTATTATTATTATTATTATTCCTTGCTTGGGATAAAATGGGCGGACAAATATTATTTCGATCGCTGTCTCCCGATAGGTTGTTCATCTTCGTGCGCCATTTTTTAAAACCTTTAGCACTGCTTTGGAGTGGCTATCGTTGCATAAATTAAGAGCATCAGCCGTGTTACACATTCTAGATGATTTTTTATTCGTGGCCCCTTCTGCAGAGAAATGCGAAGCCGATTTGGCGAATTTTCTCCTCCTGTGCGATTATCTCGGAGTGCCGATTGCTCATGAAAAGACAGTGCAGCCGAGGACGACACTTGAATTCGCGGGTATTACTCTTGACTCTATTTCTCAAGAGTCTAGATTACCGCCTGATAAGCTTCAAAAATGTCGCACGTTGCTTCATCAATTTCACAAACGTCGAAAAGTTACCCTTCGGGAGTTTCAGTCCCTTATCGGTCTTTTAAATTTTGCGTGTTCTGTCGTAGTTCCAGGCCGCGCTTTCCTTCGTCGCCTTATTGACCTTACCAAAGGTATCAAAAAGGCATATCATCATATCCGTTTAAATAAGGACGCTAGGCATGACATCAAGCTGTGGCTTACTTTTTTAGACAATTTTAATGGTAGGGCCTTTTTCTTATCCGGTCGCTGGGAAACATCAGCCACGCTGCAACTATTCACCGATGCAGCGGGCTCAAAAGATTATGGCGCGGTTTTTGGTTCTCATTGGCTTTATGGCGCGTGGCCTGGATCGTGGCGTTCACTTAATATCTCTTGTCTCGAACTCTTCCCCATTACCCTTTCCGTGCATGTGTGGGGGGATCTTATGGCAAATCAGCGTGTTGTCTTTTTTACCGACAACGCCGCCTTAGTTGATATTATTAACAAGCAATCTTCCAAGCATAAACTTATCATGGCACTCTTGCGCCCTTTGATTCTTTGTTGCCTAAGGCACAATATTTTGTTTAAAGCACGTCATGTGCCTGGTCTTCAAAACAGTCGTGCCGATTTTATCTCACGTTTTCAGATAGACTCGTTCAAGGCAATCACACCGGATGCAGACCCATTTCCCACTCCGGTCCCGACGAACCTTCTACCGGAGAGTTGGTCGCTAATTTGAGGGATCTTCTCAGTTCGGCATTAAAACCGGGCTCTCGCAAACTTTATCAACGGGCTTGGGCTGTTTTCCAAGATCTCGCTCACCGTTTTTATAAAACCTCAAGCCCCCAACTTCCTTTGAGTCCAAACATGCTGGCTCTGTTTATCTCTTCTCTATCGGCCCGCCAATTGGCGCCGTCAACTATAGCATCGTACACCTCCGCACTCAGTTACGTACACAAGCTTAAAAGTTTTTCCGACCCCACGAAATCTTTTCTTATTCAAAAGCTATTGACCGCGGTGAGCCGCCGTCGCAAGAGTGATATTCGTCTGCCAATCACCCCCCCCCCCCCCCGATTTCGCACGAACTTGTAAGGTCTCTTCGATTCACCAACTCTTCGGCTTTTCAACGAACTCTCTACAGAGCTATGTTCCTTTTAGCCTTTTATGGGTTTTTCCGCATCGGCGAACTAGCAGTCAATAGTGCTAAGTCAGTTTCCACCGTTCTTCAATTTAGCGCGTTGCGATTTTTAATTTCCGACGGCAAAGCTCATTTCCTCAAGCTGGTAATTTCCGAATACAAACACAACGTCAACAACCGCCCTTTTGAGATATTAATATCACGAGAAGACTGCCCCGCGCAGTTTTGTCCCGTGCAGGCCATTTTAGATTATCTCGTACTGAGGGGAAATCGCACCGGTCCGCTTTTCTGTCATTTAAATTTGGCACCGATTAACGGCGGCCGATCAATTCAATACTGAGTTGCAACGTTGCTTGTCATTCTGTGGCCTTGATACCCGTCGGTACATAGGTCACAGTTTTCGAATCGGAGCTGCATCGCATGCGGCTGAAAAAGGATTCTCTGATTCACAAATTCGCACTCTTGGCCGCTGGAAGTCCGATGCCTTTAAGGTTTACATCCGCCCAGAGCGTTTGCTTGCAAATTAAGTTCGTAGTTAGTAGCTCTATTGTTTAATCTATCATTTATACGCCTTATTTAGTTCGCGCATGGGCTGCTACGTGCCCTGTAAAATTACCCCGGTGCTTAATATAATTATCACATCCTTCTTAACAGTCAATCATCGTTAGCTTTTCATTGGCGCCTTGGTAGTTCAGGCATGGGCTGCTACCAGCGAGTCAGTACATTTGATTGTTCTCTTCCGCAGTGACCTTTCAGTCGTACATCTGTTTTCTCTGCCATTATCATTTTTCCCTCCTGGTTGGCAATGTTATGGTTCAGTCATGGGCTGCTATATAAGTGCCATTTAATTGTAATTTCTCTTTTCGCCTATAATTTTTTTTTAAATTTTAGAGTGCGAGTTCGCTTATACACTCTCGCTTGCGGCTGTAGTTCAGACATGGGCTGCTCCGGCCGTGAGCACATTAGCTATTCGCGTTGACAAGTATCGCCGTGCTCTTTGCGTGGTCTTGGTGGGGCTGCCACATTTCTGTGGCCTTGGCGTTTTTTCTCGCCCCACCTTTGCTGAACATGGCTTTAATTTACTGCGGTTTTTATTGATTTCGTTGATGATATAATAAATAGCCACGTTGGTGGCCGAATAACGCCAACATGTTTGTAGTTGTCTTTTTTGAGGTTTCCATGTCTCAGCAAACTTAGTGCGACCACTTGCAAAGTGCACGACTTGCTCTAATTAGCAATATTTTATATCAAGGCCAGGGAAAAGTGTCGACATAAAAAACATTTCGAAAATAAGACAATCAAATTTTAAGGAAATGTCAAAACAAATTTGATTGTCTTATTTTCGAAATGTTTTTTTGTCAAAGACCTAAAACCAACGCTAAACAAACAATCTGATTCCATCCATGCTAAATTATTCGTTTAGATCAGGTTATAAAAGCTTATTGTTAGTAATTTATGTCCCCCATTTTTTACAAATATTTTTATCACTTGTGTTACATACTTTACCGCCTTTTAGTGATTATGGTGTTTTAAAACTATTTTAATTGTGATACACATTTACCTCGCACTTGAAATGGTCGAAAGATCATTACTTTTTATCAAACTTAATTATCTCTGAAAAATGCATGGTTACCTCCAGTTTTCTTTTTGGATAGCAAGAGCACTTGCTAGGTTCTACTTTCTCCGCATAGTTTTAAATCGCACAAAAATATCCCTTTATTAAAAGGCCCCGCCGATAGGAAATCCAAGTATCTCGAGATGCGCAGAACGTGTGCGCAATAGCAATGGTAGGTACCGTCCTTAACTAAAGTATTTTCTTGAACTTAATTCTGCTTCGTTGTGTAAAAGGGGACGTAAGCTAATTTGCGAAGCGAAAGGTGCAACCTACCGATAGAAAGCTTAAGTTTGTGAAACTCAAGAAATTACATTTAATGAAATTTAAGCTTCACGATGACATTTTCTTTACCACGTTTGTCTCTACAACAAGGACAACCATCATATTCAGCAAACACATTCGTTATCAACGGACATTTTATCGCATTAAGGAGTTTAAACAATCACATCCAGCCCAACTAGTCTGATATCATTGCACGAAACACTCCACCACATTCAAGTCCGACCTTTTCTTGTCAAAACGTCTTATGCTCTGCGAAAGTATATGGAAGTAAATAATGATATTGATTACAGAGTTGTCGTTTAAATTGAGTTAGTTTACATCTCCCCCTATAATCCCGGGAAAAAAGCAATTGAAACTTTTCTTCATTTTCGAACTTTTGGACCACAACGAGAAGATCGAAGGCAAAAAAAATGCCCCGTTCACTCACCCTACCCCAAAAAATATTTCTTGATCAGGAAGAATCCGATCTCATTCAAATGAATTCTCCTCTGCACTTCCCTAACTTTACACCGACGTTTTGATCTATTGAAAATAGATTTCCTCTCGCAAGGAAAGTCATTGTGTAATCAATAGATCAAAAGTACGTCATATGGGGATCTCGACTATAGTCCACTTCGGAAAATACCATAATACTCTTTGTTTGTCCCCCCAGATTTTTCATAAGCATTGTTTCCAGTTTCTCTTAGGACTTACAACAGTCCCAAGCTAGAGAAAACAAAAACAATGCTTATGCAAAATTTGGGGGGGGGGGGGGGGACAAACAAAGAGTATTATGGTATTTTCAGAAGTGGCCTATTACCCTAACGGCCATATTTCTGTTCCGGGCGGCGACAGGCAGGGGGAAGAGAAGTAACCACCAGACGTTAGTGATAAATGTGTATTCCAGCACGAAAACCCATGCAAGTTTACGGATGTGCTTTAAATTAGACGTAAAGGCTTTAATAAAATAATAATAATCATCATCATCATCATCATCACTTTATTTATGTCTCAAGGTATTTTAGCCGAGCGCGAGTGCTCTACTAATTGGGGAGACTACAAATTAACTGAAATCAGTACAAATAAAATGAAGTGTTGGTTTTGTGGGGAGGAGAAAACCGGACTTTGAGATCAAGCAACCCTCTTATTTCCTAGTTTTTAACCTTCTGGAAGTTTCCCTACGAAATTGCCCAACGAGATCACTCAAATCCAGAAGATTGCCCAGGTTATTTTTTTACAGTCATTAAACGTTCAATGCAGACTAATTACGAGATCAGGTAACTTTCATTTCCTAGTTTTTTAGATGCCAGAAATTTGCCCAAGAAATCGCCCATTTAACGTTTATTTTACCTTGCCCCTCTGTCTGTGGCACCCCTCTGTGGAAATAGGGACATTAGGGACCTTAAGATCTACGACGGCGACGTCGACAAAAACGTCACCTCAAAATAGAACTTCGCTCTAGTAAAAGTCTTTCGTGATTATTCCATCTCGTTCACATCGTACAATGTGGGCGAAGTATCCTAAAAATAAAATGGTACGAGCGGTTTCAGACTGAAAATAGAGAATGAAAGATTCTCTGTTGCAGGCTCACGTTGTCGTCAAAACCTCAAATTTAGTGATTTCACGTCGTCGTCACGCAGAGAACCGCAAAAATATGAGCTAAAATCCGTGCTGCACATGCAGCACGATTATTTAATGCTCCTTTAACCAATGATATCATTGTTTTGTGGCGTTTTCGTCGACGTCGTCTTCGTAGACCTTAAGCTCCCTTTTCAGATCGATCGACAAGGACAACCTCGAATACGAATTTTCCGTATTGAGCATGCGCACTTCGAAAAATGTCGGCTTCTAAACCTTATGCGCATGCTCAATACGGAAGACTCGTACTCGTCCACCGATATAAAGTTCCCTATTTCTTTGATTCTGGAACCTTTTTCTAACAATTTCTTGAGTCTTAAAACCTTCTATGTATATTAATTAGGATATCAGTAAATGCCTACTTTCCTAGTTTTTTAGCTTCTAGAAACTTGCTCAAGAAGTCGGCCATTTTTTTACTTTGCGTTGGCCCCCTTAAATGCGACCGGGAAAACCGTGAACATCTAAAATATGTCAGGAATGTTATTTCTGTCCAATCACCCGTTCGACCGCATCCGCCCAGAGTGTTTAGTTACTGTTATTTGCACCACAATCGCTGTGTCGCCTTCAGATTTACCAGGCAATGGATTTAGTTTGAGCCAATTCTGGTCGTTTAAGCTCTGAAACTACTTATAAAGAAACAGAACAGTGCGGCATTTGTTCTTCCTTTCACCGATCACTGGCACTCCGAAGCAATTGTTGCTTTCGACAAGTGGCGCCGTCGCGAATACCTTACATTATCTGCTACAGTACTAACAACGTTTATTCAGTTTGCGGTTTGGGCGTGTGAAGTCCTCAAACATGATTGGCTTATGAACAATATAAGCATTCCTAATGTATTTTAGGTGTTCACGGTTTTCCCGGTCACAATGTAAAAAATCTCATAAAATTTACATTCTAGACACTCGAAAAACTTGCCATTTCTTTCTCCTTCAACTTAAAACGCCTACTGATTAGAACACCAGAACTTTAAATTTTTGTTTTTCTGCAAAAAAAAAAAAAAAAAAAAAAAACAAGAAGAAGAAGAAGAAGAAGGAACCATTGACATTTGGTGTTCTTTCTACGAATGAAAAATGGCTCTTTCTCGAAACTCTGTCTTTTCCTTAAATGAAAATTCGCATGAGGGCCTTAAGATGAATAACTGTCACCAGTAAAACAAGTCTAAAAACACACTTTAAAACAACATTTGCATATCTTTTGTCTTCCTTCACTGCTTATGAAGTTTGAATGCTTTGAATGCTTCTCAATAACTGGTATATTTTTAAGTAACGAAAATGACATGTTGACGCATCAGATTCCAAGAAGTAGTTTTCTCAACTTTCGGACGACGTTTCTGGAAAAAAAAGGAAGAAAGAAAAACAAAGAAATAGCGGGTTAAATGGTGATTAGCAATAATTTCGTTCTGAGTGAGTCCAAAACAAATTTTGACCACTGTGATAAAGAATATCGTTGTCAATAAGAGTACAGACAACGTTGAACCACTTTCGATTTGTTTTTTACCACAATATTCAACGCCAAAGAAAGTTTCTATTTCAGAGCGTGACCAAAATCATGACTCAAAGACAGAGCAAGCGTTGTCTATAACTTTTTCACAATATGATTGGTATATTTCCGAATATGGGCGTTCCTGATTGGCTATTACATTGCGTGACAAAATGGCGCGAGCATGACGCGTATAGAGTTGTCTAGACTCTCATCGACAACGCGGGCAAATTAGCCGATCAGGTTGCGAGATTACAAGCAATTGTGGTAAAAATATTTCTTTTCAGTAAGTAAAATTATATTCGAACAGCACTTACCATTCTTTTCGAGTTCTTGTGGCCCAAATTCAAACGAGACATCATCGCCAATTAGAACAAACGGCGCCCAGAATTTAATGGCGGAATGCCTCTCCGTCTCCCGAAGAGATTTCATAGCATGGTGAAGAGCTAAACTTGCCCTTTTGTTATCTGCCAAGTGTCGGTAGAAGCATTTCATGAACAGCATGGTCGCCTCATCATCAATTGCCCAGAGTGACACCAGAACAGACCGGGCACCAGCATACAGGAAAGCTCTGGCTATTCCAACCACACCCTCAGATTTTACCTCTCCCCGGCCACTATGACAGCAACTCAGTACAACCAGCTTTGCCTGAAGACGAACTGCTTGAACATCGCTCATTGTTAACATGTAATCTTCCTCTTTGGGGATCTGTGATGTGCGGTCGGGATTTGGAGTCAAAACGATTTCTCCAAAATACTCATCTCCATGAGCAGCAATGTGGATTAAAGCAACGGAATTTAGTTTTTTCAGCACCTCGGCTTTCGTTGCGTTTTTGCCAGTGAGAGGCGCGGTCTGCAGAAGTTCTCCAATCATCTCCACCTCTTTCCTTGCGCACGGCAACTGTTTAAACATGGGTTCACCGGTGCCCCAAGTGATTTCCTTCAAGCACGGATCGCCCACAAGCAGTGCTTCACTCTTACTGTTGAAGTCGTCAAGTGCACTAGAGATCACTTTTAAGGCGGTCAGCGAGGGGAAAGTACGGATCCTGACAAAGTCACTCAACGCAGAATAAGGAGCCAAGCAAAATGGTCCATCAGGAACAAAGATCAAATCATCACCCTGGAGCAAGTCTGCAACGGGACTGATTAAGAAATCATACAAAGACTGCAAGGGGTTGTCGGACACGCTCAAAGACTGAAAGGATTCCTCAACAGCTTCTCCACTACAAGAGAAGTCGCTGCGATGTCTTTGCACCGAGCGATTCTCGCATTGGACAACAGCCCCTGCGCCAATCTGTTCCAAAGTAGTCTTTATCAGTGAGTCAGCACTTCCATTTTCGATTTCCTTTTCCCTATAGTTTATTCCGCTTCCTCTTCTCAGAAGCCAAAAACTGATATTGTTCCCTGCAAGTGCTATGAAAACTGTTTGTAAAGGCAAATATTTTATTACAGCGGAGGTAGTTTCCTTTGTCGCGACTGCCCGGGAAGGTTCTTCATCAACGCCAAATTTCGTCTTCAAAATGTCTGTCAAAGCTTGTGCTCGTCCTTGTTCAGCAGCAAACAAAGCCTCATCAACCTCTCCATTCTTTAAAAGTGCTCTCCACAGAGCTGTGTACGCAGACTGTTTTGTGTCACGAAAACTTATTTTCCATGCATCTTCTGATTGAAGAACACGCCTTGTTTCATCAAAATGTTTTATGCTTAGACGATAAAAATTAAGGGCTTTCCACAACGAGCCTAAATTTTCATGAACAAGACCAAGGTCATAGCAACCCTTTCCCTGTCCTACTGGATCCTCCGTTTCCATGCAAACAGTAAGCTGTTGTTCGTAAAGGAGAAGAGCATTTTCAGGCTCACCCATTTGGTGATAAGCTTTGCCGAGATTACCATAGCCCTTGCCCTCCCCGGCCCTATCTCCCACTTCTTTTGCAATGCTGAGATGTTGTTCGTGATACTCTATGGCTCGCTTGAAATTGCCCAGACTGCGATAAGCGTTGCCGAGATTACCATTGGCCTTGCCCTCCCCGGCCCTATCCCCTACTTCTTTTGCAATGCTGAGATGTTGTTCGCAATACTCTATAGCTCGCTCGAAATTGCCCAGACTGAGATAAGCGTTGCCGAGGTTACCATTGGCACTTCCCTCCCCGGCCCTATCCCCTACTTCTTTTGCAATGCTAAGATGTTGTTCATAATACTTTATGGCTGGCTTAAAATTACCCAGACTGTGATAAACGTTGCCGAAATTACCATTGGCCCCTCCCTCCTTGGCCCTATCTCCTACTTCTTTTGTAATGCTAAGATGTTGTTCATAATACTCTATGGCTCTCTTAAAATTGCCCAGACTGTAATAAGCGTTGCCGAGATTACCATTGGCGTTGCCCTCCCCGGCCCTATCTCCTACTTCTTTTGCAATGCTAAGATGTTGTTCACAATACTCTATGGCTCTCTTAAAATTGCCCAGACTGTAATAAGCGTTGCCGAGATTACCATTGGCCCTTCCCTGCCCGGCCCTATCCTCTACTTCTTTTGCAATCCTAAGATCTTGTTCGTAATACTCCATGGCTCGCTTAAAATTGCCCAGACTGAGATAAGCGTTGCCGAGATTACCATTGGCGCCTCCCTCCCCGGCCTTATCTCCTACTTCCTTTGCAATGCGAAGATGTTGTTCGTGATACTCTATGGCTCGCTTAAAATTGCCCAGACTGCGATAAGCTTTGCCGAGATTACAATTGGCATTGCCTTCCTGGTGTCGATCCCCTACTTTTTTTGCAATAATTAGTTGTTGCTTGAGGTGCTTTCTGGCCTTTTTAAAATTGCCCAGACTGTGATAAGCGTTGCCGAGATTGCCACAGGCTTTTCCCACTCCAGCACTGAAACCTGTTCCTTTAAAAAGCCTTAATGCTTCTGTGTAATCCCTCTTAGCTTGTTCAAAATAAGCGAAGCCATAATAATAAATGCCCAGATTAAAATATGCAATACCCTCCCCTTTTTTGTTTCCCTCTTTTCGTGCAACGCTAAGCTCTTGTATATGCTGCTCGAAAACGTTCATCTTTTTGTCCGCCATTCTTGATTACAAGAACTCTTGAGAACAAGGAAGGTCGTCTTTGAAAGAGAGGGCACTCCTTGAAAAATACAAAAGAAAGCATGAGAAATTCAATGCACTGACCACAAATGCCGCGGGTACGTAGTTAAACCAACACTAAACAGAGCGGCTGTCATTATGAGTCTAACGAAGACAATTTTCTGCTGTTGACGTCAAACTCTTTATTTCTTTTGTTGAGCCCTTTGTCTGATTTTAATTAATTTTTAAAGGTAGAATTGACCGCACAATTAAATAGACGTATTTAAATGGCATAAATTTGTCCCATATCATGATCAGACTTAACTCAGCCAAAGTAATACTGTTGTCTTTTGTCATCATATTTCCCTGATCAAATCAAATTGCTCGCCTGATACCACTGTTGAAAGTTGGTGGTCAATCACGTTTGTAACATACAGACTGCTCTAAATGTCCCCTGGATTTTAAAAGTTGGTCTAGAAAGTAATTATCTATAACCGTGTTGTAACTAACTTAAATAAATTACAGCACATTTACATTACACCACATCATCACAGTATACATCACACTAAGTTTGTTTTCACTACATTGCATATTACTACCTCTTTACTACTGACCAACATATACAAGAAATCATCTTGCCCTTGATGGCAGTGAATATGCCATTTATATTCTAAGGCCTTTGTTACGGTGGATAGAAAAAAATCTGCTTCATAAACTTGAATACTAAGGTGCTGTCCATTACGTCGGCGAAATTTGTTTGGTTTAACGTCCATTGATATATGCACCCGCGCTCCGGAAGGATCCATTCTCGTTCCCTTATTTTTCTTATCCTATGTTCATGACTTCAGTGATGTATTCAAAATACCAGACCTGATTTTAACTGCTGATATGACGATGCTAGTCTCTTACGTCTAATTATTTGGTTACCTAGTTCAAGGCAAAGAAACTTACACTAAACTTGCGGAAGACTAATTCTTTATTCTATTCAAGCCTCGAGAGAAAAAGACGTCATCTTTCAATGCAAATCTGCTAAAATTATTAAAGAATTGAACAGATCGTAGAACGATCTTTCTTAGGAAACTCTGTATTTTTCAATTGCCTTACAAAATCTCTGAATCTATAGCATTTAATTTCAGGTACAGTTATTTTTCATGTGGAATGCCAAAGCCATACCACGTCTTAAAACCGGTCTGGTGTCTTTTTTTTGTTGGTAGTCACAAATGTGCATACCCCACGGATATTGAATTACTCTCCGATCGGGTGAATTTACATTTATTCCCTCCAGTAAGTCCAAACTTCCTTACCCCGTGGAGAACTCATATTCTTTCCCAACCTTCACAATTATCTGCGAGCGCGTTAGACCACTCGGCCATCGTAACACACTTCCGTTAACCTTGATGAAAGCAAAGATTTAGTGTGGAATCTTTCCGCCCGCCATGATTGATTCAGTATTAAACTATTCGATAAAGTGGACAGATGCTTTTTCTTTGAGAATGGAAACGTTTAAAGGTAAGGATAATACTCTACGTTATTTCTAGATCTTGCCTCGTACTTGTGTGTTCCACTGTGAACACTATTTTGCGTACAACGAATACTTCATTAGAAGTATTTTGCATTGAATGAATACTCCAATATTTCTTGGGAACCAGTATGTTCGCCGTTTTGACGTAGAAAGAAAATAAGAAAATAGATTTCAACGGCCAAACAAGATAAAAAATGAAATCAAGTTTAAAAAACCGCCGTCACGGGGACTTGCAGCGGTCCCCCATCCAAGTACTAACCTCATTCGGAGGAGCTTAACTTTAGCTGACACGTGGACTAGCATCAACGATTGTGATCTTTGTGTTATATTGTCGAACTTTATAACACTTGAAAGAAAAAAAAAAAGGCAACTGAAACAAAAACCCGGTGTCTTGCCGTAATTTTGACACAGGTGCATCCTTTGTTTCGTGAGTTGTCAGTATTAAAAACACGCAAGGTAACTTGATCACAGGCGCGCGCTAAAATCTATGTCACTTTCGATTTTGCGATTTTACTCGAACGACCAAAAGTACGATAGAAAAATTTAACTCTGATTGAACGTAACAAAAATCTCCCAAAATGTTTTTCGCTGATGGCAAATTGTTTTATTCTTGATCGACACTTCCTAGAAGTTCCTTCTGCTCTTCTCAAAAACTACATATTAGTATTTATATACTTTTGCGTCAACATTTGTTTTGCATAAAGCAGGCTAGCAAAATCTGTACCTTGCTTAGTTCGCATTTTTGAGCGTTAAAATTAAATTTTTGGTCGTATGTTCCTGATCATAAGTCGCATATTTTGACATCCCCCATCCACATACTATCCCCGCTGGAAAGGATTAACTTTAGAAACATTGGTCTTGGAAAGCTATCAGCAGCTCAGAGTGCACGTTTAAGCTTGTGGTGAGAAAGAAGTTGTAAATGATCAACTCGTCAGCCTTGAAGCCAGCTCGAGTGTAGAATCATGACGAACTTTTGTAGTTTATGAGAACTATTTACTAGTTGTAGCTTTTGTTTAGTTAGAGAGAGTTTTAGCGATTCCAACCCGGACTGGACTACTGGATTTAAGCTTTTTTTTTTTTAACGAGATTTCAAGTTATTGTGGAACGTTTGGTACCAAGTTACTCTAATACTGAAATCAAGATTATGGAATTGTAAAATTAGAGCCTTGGACTGGACTATAGAACACGCACTTACGGAATTTTTAGATTTTTGAGCATTGAGATAAATAGAGTACAGATGTTGTCTTCTTGCCTTCGCCACGGCAGATTTAAACAGTTTGCAAGGAACTAAACCAGGATTACGGAACCGGACTTCGAATGCAGGGCCCGGTTGTTTGAAAGCCGATTACCTTAATCCAGGATTAGCGTAAACATTTGTTTTACGTTTTCAACTTTTTGGTGACAGTTTCCTTTGCTTATTTTTGTTTTTCAAGATTGACTTTTTCAAATGTAAAGTTTTACAGAATATCAGCCTTGAACAGCATTTGGAAGTAGAGAATAAAACTCGTTTTAAAACTTGGCTTTTGAACAACTTGCCCAGGATGATAAGTTGTTGAACTGTGATTTGTCATATGTTTTTCGGATGATTTAAGGCTGATCTTGTAATTTTTGGATGAATGGAGTTAAGGAAGCAGGTAAAATTGCAGGATTTGAATAAAGTCTCCTTCCAAAAAATAAATAAATAAATAAACAAAAAATCCGGTATCCTGATAACCTGCTAATAGGGCTTTGTTGTTTGCATTTGCTAATTTAGTAACATTAATAACGAGTTTTTACAACAAACAACTTCAAGTTATATTACAGATTTATCTTTCTGGTAATCTCTCGCCATTTTCCGAAGTTTACCTGTACTTGAAGTTGACTGTAACTGGACAATTTGTGTTAACTGTTTGCGCATTCCCCCCATGT
>NC_090878.1:19737304-19762304 GCF_036669935.1 Montipora foliosa
TTCTCGATGTACAAGCAAAGAATAGAAGGCAGGATAGTTTATCACGCAACAAACAAATAATTAACTATATATAATACAGTGGGCTAGAATATCCAAATACCTTGCAATACTCTCGTTGCGTCCGTACTTCTGTCACAGCTGATGAATGACGGTGACCACTTCTCAAAATAAACGTAAAAACGATACCGTCATACTTCCTTGCTTTGATATAAAGCCGGTATAGAGAAACCAACAGAAAATAAGAGATAAGGAATCAGAACTCGTTCATTACGCATCAAATTCCTTTTTCATACTATTGAAGCGCTACTGTGACCAAAAAATGAAGTCTTCTTGTTCTTGGATTTCAAAACTATGTTTACTTAACACTAATTGACCCAAGTTTTAAAGCCTTGATTACAAAAAGACACTTGTTTATTTTAACTGGAATTTTCTTATTCAATGGTCCGCCATTCCTAGCTTTTAAATCTTGAGGGAGATGATTCTTGGTTACTTTCAGGGCTTTTAAATTACATCAAAAGAAAAAAAAACCAAGAGATATGTAATCGGAGCTGCAGGTTTGATTTGCATGAGTCATACATTAATGAGACAACGGGGCCATAAGGAGCAATGAGCGACTTACCACTGAGTGTTGGTCCAAACGGGTGCCTTTCAACAGCAAAAGTTTCGTGGAGGTGAAGGAATGGCTTCGTGAGTCTGAAATTTCAATTTTACGTGGTTATTCCATTATCAGGTCCCTTGGTAAAACATTATCTTGTAGGAAAAGTGTTTTAACAGTTTCTTAACACAAATTATCTGAGTAATACTGGAGCATAAAACTGAAAAGTTCTTGAGGGAAGTAACAAATGGAACAGGAAGAGCAAGAAGTCATTTCAACTTCGATCAAATTGCAAATTAATTCAGCAGTTCAACACGGAAAGAGATCAAATGATTGTTACCCAAATAGTTAATTGTTCCATTGTTCCGAACTACTGATGGCTTATTCCTGTGCGGTTCAGGTCGTTATGGGAACGAAAATATATAAGGCTCCAACCTTGCTTAGAAGCAAGGCTGTGTTGCGAAATTTATAATTAGTTAAATTTAGGGACAGGGAACTCTGGGGGCAACTAAATCAAGGGAAACGTAAAAATATATAACTACTTAAAACATTGAAGGAAAGTTTGAATAAAACACCAAATACAAATTCAAGGAGGCAGGGCATGCAAGGGCAAAACTGATGAAGATTATAATGCACTGAAATTTGGGTTTTTGAAAACTGTGCAGCCAAACAGTTTGTCTTTGTTGTTTGAAAGTTAAATTCTGTATGCTCGACAAACATTTTTTGTTACGAATTCTTACTCATCGTTTGCTCATAACTCTCTCCATTTTCAATCTCAGCACCGGATAAGAAAACTATATTCACAATTCATTAAAAAAAAAAAAATTCAAGATACATCATTTTTGACTTGCTTTCTCGGTGTGCAAGGAAAAAATAGAGGGCAGCATTGGTCGATCAAACCACAAACAAGCAAGCTAAATATTCCAATTGCCTTGCAACGTTCCTCTTAACAACGATTTGAGCAGGAAGAATAAATCCCACTTCAAATAAGTTAAAGAGGTATAAGAAATACTGGTGACTTGTTTGCGTGCCCACGTCAGGCACAACTGAATGACTGTGATAACTTAATTCAGTTTAATTCAGATACGGCAGGAATACTGACAGAGTTGTTAGCTTTAATCCAAAGTTCCGAAATAGCAACAGGAAGCAAGAAAAAAAGTAATTAACGAATGAAATGATATATGAAATGAATCATATTATATTGAAGTGCGGATATGAAATCAAGTCAAGCTACGATCTTCACAGTTAAGAACGCAATTTTAGCAATTGCGTACAGTCAGTAGGGAAGCCTGAAAATTCAGGTCTTCAACGAGGTCACGCGTTCAAACCCCGTTGAAGTCCTGAATTCTCAGGCTTCTCGTCGGAATACGCAATTGCTAAACTTGCGTTCATAACTGCGAGCATCATCGTTTCACTTAAAAGTAATTAGAACTGGTTTATTAAGCATAAAATGACTTGTTCTTGTTATTAGACAATATTGAGAAACAACGGGCAACTTAATTACCTCTGTCGTTCCAGATGGATGAGGATTGATATGAGGCCAAGAAATGACTCTCCCGAACGGTGATTGATCAGGTTACCACGTTATTGGCTCTCGATAAAATAGTCCTCTATGAACAGAGCAGCAACTCCAAAGATATTAGGAGAGGCATTTAAACAACATAAAGAACACCAAATCATTTCATACTCGATCAAACTGTGCAAATTAATGGGGCAGTTCTTTACGGATAGAGATCAAATGACTGTTATCCAAATAGTCGATTGTCTCATTGCTCCAAACGACTGAGGCTTAGTTTCGCGAGATTGTTAAGGGAACGAAAATATGTGAAGCGCTAGTCTTGCTTCACTTTGAGTGTGACTTTAAAGCCGATGAAGCATAACAGAATCAGAATTCTTTAATGCATTTTCAGGCACTCATCTTTTGCTTTGTCAAACCCTCTATTTTTAATCTAACCGGATAAGAAAACTGAAACTTAGGACGCTTTCCTTTTGTCAGAACTGGCTGGCCAGACCAGTCAGTCTTCAAAGAAAATGCAACAATTTAAAGCAACACTTGCATGACAATCCTTCGCATTCTTCTGGAGGAGTTTATATCATCTTCGAAGTGTTTTAATTAGATGGCGTTATTGACTTAGTCCTTCGAAATGCCTGGTCAGGCCAGTCAGTTCTGTGCAAAGATTGAAGCGTCCTTTCGGAAAGCTTTCGATTCCAAACTCGGCGTCATTTGTGAGTTGAGTCTGTTGGTTCTCTTCTCTGCACCGAGAGGTTTTTCTCCGGGTACTGCTCCGGTTTCCCCTCTCCTCAAAAATCAACATTTGACATGAATTGCGTTGATTGTTAATTTCAGTTTACAGTGTCCCCAATTAGTGCTCCAGCGCTAGAACGACAAGACACTTAAATAAAGTTCCTTCCTTTCTTCCTTGCTCCACTTCATCTTACTATCAAAGACTTAATTAACTAATTTTCTCGATGTATAAGCAAAGAATGGAAGTTAGGATAGTTTATCACACAACAAACAAACAATTAACTATATATATAATACACAGTGGGCTAGAATATTCACATACCTTGCAATACTCTCCTTGCGTTCGTGCTTCAGTCACAACTGAATGACGGTGGTCGCTTCTCAAAATAAACGTAAAAATACCGTCATACTTCCTTGCTTTGATCATAGTTAATAGATGTAGGCTAGTTATGAAACTCGACAAGTTTCTTTGTTTCATGTTTTTGTTTGCTTTTTTGGCCTTGACCCTGCACAAAACCCGACAAAACACTCTTTTTTCGGCAGGATAACCAATCAACAGCTTCGACTAATTTCTTCGAAATTAACTTGCGAACCAAAAACAAAAGATTGTGCAGGGTCACGGTCGGTTCAACATCTAATTGCGACTGTATTGTTCCTCCTTTTGAAATTCTCAGGGTCTCATAACCAGTCCCAAGATTAACTATGCTTTGATATAAAGCCGGTATAGAGAAACCAACAGAAAATAAGAGAAAAGGAATCAGAACTCGTTCATTACGCATAAAATTCCTTGTTCATACTACTGAAGTGCTCCTGTGACCAAAAACAGAGGACTTCTTGTTCTTGGATTTCAAAAGTTCTATTTACTTAACACTAAGTGACCCAAGTTTTAAAGCCTTGATTACAAAAAGACACTTGTTTATTTTAACTGGAATTTTCTTATTCAATGGTCCGCCATTCCTAACTTTAAAATCTTGAGGGAGCTGATTCTTGGTTACTTTCAGGGCTTTTAAATTACATTAAAAGAGAAAAAACCAAGAGACATGTCATCGGAGCTGCAGGTTTGCATCGCATTAGTCATATATTAATGAGACAACGGGGCCATAAGGAGCAATGAGCGACTTATCACTGAGTGTTGGTCCAAACGGGTGCTTTTTAAAAGCAAAAGTTTCGTGGAGGTAAAGCAAGGGCTTCGTGACTCTGAAATTCCAATTTTACGTGATTATTCATTATCAAGTCTCTTGGTAAAACATTGTCTTGTGGGAAAAGTGATTTATTAACTTTCTTAACACAATGTTATCTGAGTAATACTGGAGCGTAAAACTGAAAAGTTCTTAAGGGAAGTAACAAATGGAACAGGAAGAACAAGAAGTCATTTCAACTTCGATCAAATTGCAAATTAATGCAGCAGTTCTACACGGAAAGCGATAAAGAGATTGTTACCCAAATAGTTAATTGTTCCATTAATCCGAACTACTGATTTCTTATTCCTTTGCGATTGAGGTCGTTATGGGAACGAAAATATATAAGGCTCTAACCTTGCTTAGCTTTGAAGAGGCTGTGTTACGAAATTTACTATTTTTATGATAATTAGGCAAATTTAGCGACGGGGAACTCAGTGGCAACCAAATCAAGGGAAGCGTGAAAATATACAACTACTTATATCATTGAAGGAAGGTTTGAATAAAACATTAAATATAAAAAAATACGAAAAAATATAAGACTCTAACCTCGCTTAGCTTCGAAGGGGCTGTGTTACGAAATTTATATATAATTAGCCAAACTTGGCGAGTACGAACTGGCAACCAAATCAAGCCAAACGTAAAAATACGTTGAATCTACTTAAAACGTTGAACAAACGTTTGGGGAGAGCAAGGGCAAACCTGAAGAAGATTATAATGTATGATTATAATTTTGTATGCTCCACAGATATTTTTCGTCACGAATTTTTAATTATCATTTGCTTTATAACTCCCTCCATTTTGAATCTCAGCACCGGCTAAGAAAACTAAAACCTTCTCTATTCATAAAAGATCCAAGATAAATGCATCATCATTTTCTGACTTGCTTTCTCGGTGTACAAGGAAAAAAATAACGGGCAGCATAGGTCGATCATACCACAAACAAATAATTTATTACACCCTTGCAGCAAGCTAAGTATTCAGTCCTATTGGCTTGCAAAGTTCCCCTTTACAACGATTTGAGCAGGAAGAATAAATCCCACTGCAAATAAGTTAAAGAGGTATAAGAAATACTGGTGAATTGTTTGCGTGCCCATGTCAGGCACAACTGAATGACTGTGATAACTTAATTCATTTCAATTCAGATACTAAATACTGACAGAGTTGTTAGCTTTAATCCAAAGTTCCGAGAAACCAACAGGAAGCAAGAAAAAAGTAATTAACGAATGAAATGATATATGAAAAGAATGATATTATATTGAAGTGCGGATATGAAATCAAGTCAAGCTGCAATCTTCGCAGTTATGAAGTCAACGCAATTTTAGCAATTGCGTAGAGTCGGTAGAGAAGCCTGAAAAAACAGGGGCCGGTTCCTGAAAGGAGGAATAACTCTATTCCTGGAATAAATGTGCCTTATTCCAGGGATAACTTTATCCCCGGAATAAATTCTGTTCCTGAAAGAAGGAATAGCGCTATTCAGGGAATAAATCTGGGATAAATTTATTCCACCTTGCGAGGTGGTAATAAATCGCTATTCCATGGATAAATCTGCAAAAACAAGATGGCCGACATGTTGCTGTTTGTTGCTGAGGCTTTTTAATGCTCGTCTGGATGACTACTTAAGCGAGAACGACGTCAAGTCGAGATTCCGTTTTGGTTGAGACTCCATAAATTACCTTGCCGATTTGTTGTCCGATGATCTAGCGACGACACCACTCGTAATCACGCACTTTTGCCACTTGTTCAAGTTCTTGTAGCCTTACGTTTCTTCGCATCTGGAAGTTTCCTAGAGGTAATCGGTAACAGTGGTACTCACCGGACTCAAAACCTCCTGTTATTCCCGAAAAACCGGGCGTGTTGTCACAAACTTCGACAGTCATTTTACTCGTATCGGAGGGCTCGCCCGGTGCCGGTCCATCACCCGTCTTCCCTTGCGCCTTTTTTTGTTGGCTAAACTCCTTCTTGGCTATGCTGAAAAGCCCTTTCCATTTCTGTTTTACTTCGTAGATGGTTCTGCTGGCTACACCAACGGCATTAACCTTCTCTGTAACGGCTTTTCATGTTTCAGTTTTGGCTTTATTGGTAACATTGTCGGTAAACTTGCTTTGCAAGATGCCTTTATTTCCCTCCACGTTTTCTGTAATTATTGTCAACTCTCTGGTAGTAAAATTAGGTTTCCTTATTCTTTTTTCGGCACTGTTTCCGGCATGCTCTTCTGGATCCATGTTTACACAGATACAGAAAAATTATAATTTGGCAAATTTAGCGACCGGGAACTGGCAACCAAATCAAGCGAAACGTAAAAATACATGTAACTACTTAAAAACTGAAGGAAGGTTTGAATAAAACACCAAATACAAATTTAAAGGAGGCAGGGCAAGACTGAAGAAGATTAAAATGCATTGCTATTTGGGTTTTTGAAAACTGTACAGCCTAACAGTTTTATCTTTGTCGTTTGAAACTTAAATTCTGAATGCTCGACACACATTTGTTGTCACGAGGTCTTACTTATTCTTAGTCATCATTTGCTTCCTATAAACTCCTTCCATTTTGAATGTCAGAGCCGGATAAGAAAACTTAAACCTTCTTTATTCTTAAAAATTTCAAGATGCATCATTTCTGACTCGTTTTCTCGGTGTACAAGTAAAGAATTGAGGGCACTATAGGTCGATCAAACTACAAACAAATAATTTATTAAACTCTTGCAGCAAGCAAATGTTCCTATTGCCTTGCAACGTCCCTCTTTACAACCAGTCGAGCAGGAAAAATGAATACCATTCATTACAAATAAGTTAAAGAGGGGATGGATTTTTTGCGTGCGTGCGTCAGTCACAACTGAATGACCGCGATTACTAATTTAGTTTAATTCAGAAAATATGCATAACAGAAATACTGAAAGAGTGATTAGCTTTAATCCAAAGTACAGAGAAAGCAACAGGAAGCAAGTAAAAAGTAATCAAGGAATGAAATGATATATGAAATGAATCGTATCAATATTGAACCGCGGATATGAAATCAAGTGAAACTAAGATCCTCGCATTTATGAACTGCGTAGAGTCGGTAGAAAAGCCTGAAAATTCAAGTCTTCAATGGGGTAACGGGTTCAAACCCCGTTGAAGTCTTGAATTTTCAGGATCCTTCCGACTCTTACGGAATTGCTGATATTGCGTTCATAACTGCCGGCGAGGATCATAGGTTCACTCAAAAAGTAATCAGAACTGGTTTATTAAGCATAAAATGACTTTGTTATATCGGACAATGTTGACAGACATCGACCAACTTAATTACCACTGTCGTTCCAAATGGATGCGGACTGATGTGAGACCCCGCCGAGTTAGAGAGTTACGAGAGGCATTTAAATGAGAAACGAAACATAAACAACACCAAGTCATTTTATACTCAATAAATCTGTGCAAATTATGAGGCAGTTCTTTACGGAACGATGACTGTTTACTCCAAATGGTTGATTCTTCCATTGCTCCTAAAAACTGATGATTTAGTCTAGCGAGGCTTAAGGTTGCAAAAGGAACCCAAATATATGAAGCTCTAGCCTTGCTTAGCTTTGAGTGTGACTTTAAAGCCGATGAGACATAACAGAATCAGAATTCTTCAATTCATTCTTAGGCACTCATTTTTTGTTTCGTGAGACCCTCGTCCGTTTTGATGAATCTAACCGGGTAAGAAAACTGAAATTTACTCTACTTCATCTAAACTTAAGTGACTTAAATTAACTTACTTTCTCATTGTACAAGTAAAGTAGAGAAGGCAGGACAGTTCTATCACACAACAAACAAATAATTAACTTCACACAGTAGGCGAGAATATTCAATTAAGCTTACCTTGCAATACTATCCTTGGAACAGAGTGAGCATCAATATCGGTAGATTGTTTGCCTGCGTGCTTCACTCACAACTGAATAACCGCGTGAAAACAATGGATATTCAGTTCACTGAAGCATGATACAGTCCCAAGATTGTTTTTATGTAAATATCCACCCCCCCCCCCCCCCCCCCCCCCCCCCTCAAAAAGAAAAGTTAATAAGTGAAACTAGTCAATAAGACCGCATATGAAATTTTGTGGAACACGAGGCGTTAGCCGAGTGTGTCACTGGTGTGATGGATTAAAAGTTTTTGATGATATGCAGCAACAGAATCAGCGTTTACAAAAGCAGGAAGCAGAGCATTCCAAACTGTGCGTTAACATATTAGACAAAAACTGTCGAAACTCGAATGGATGCTGCATGCTGGCACGCCTACAGTGAGGAAAGGCCACCACGCAAGTCATTAGGAATAAATTTCCTAACGTTGCCTGTCCTAATGATGTAATAAAGAATGATAAGTTCTCGATGATCAATGACGTAAGCTATGCGTCTGTCCTCTAACAAATCATTGGTGAGAACCAATCAAAATTCGTGCATTACTGAGCTTATTGAATGAAGAATAATGATGCACACCTCTTTAATTGTCTCTACAAGAGGGTGTCTCGAAAACTAATCAAGACCTGAGACCGAAGACCTCGTAACTGAATGTGTGCTTAATTTATCATCCCCCAAAAATAACTTTGAATTAGTAAGCAAAGTCCTTAATACTGCAACATCAAAGCACAGATGACCAAAGCTCAGTGTTGGGAGCTCTGTGATGCAATTTTAGGAAATTTCATGACAAGCAAAGACTGACTGAGAGACAAGAGTACAAAATCCCAATAAATGCTCAAAACGGTAGAGCAACATAAAAGAAATACAACAAAGCAAAGGGCACCTTTGAAAGTGGTTTCATTTGCATGGGTTATCTTGAAAAAATCAGCTTGAAGTTTTTACAATAACTGGATAAAGGTTGTCTATGCTCAGGTCTACCTTTTCTGTGATTTAACCGAAAAGGAGTTACATATTACCATGGAAAAGTTCTAAATTTGTTATTGACCCATTTTAGTGATACACCCCAAAATACCACATTAAGGCTATTTTAACGATGAAATGATTTATGAAATGGATCATATATGAACTGCGGATATGAAATCAAGTGAAGCTATGATCCTCGCAGATATCCTTTGCAGTTGTGTAGAGAAGCCTGAAAAATTTAGGACTTTAACGGGGTTTGAAGCCGTGACCTTGCGACACCGGTGCGACTCTCTAACCAACTGAGCTATGAAGCCACTGACGTTGGGAACTATTTTATGAGGTTTTTTTTTCGTGAGTTTTAATCGGCCCAAATATGTCAGCTTAAACCCATAGCATTATAACCCCTATTAACCCTTTTACTGGTAAGGGTAATGTAATGTAATGTGCCTATGCATAATTGGATTGTCCCAGTAAGTGCACTCCTGAGAGGAGTTATTGTATCATAATATAAAACTTTAAGGCAAAATTAAAGGAAAAATTATGCATATGCAGTCTGAACGTTTTTGATCAAATTGATCGAAAACGTTTGGCCTCATGCTTTTAACAGCTTTTACCTTAAAGTTTTATGTTTTATTTTTATTGGCGAAATGTACATATTGTATCATAGTTAATAAAGAAGAAACTGGTTAAGGAAACACGGCAAACTTCAAAAGGCAGTCCTGTGGTTGAGACAGGCAGTCATGTGACATCGACCGTGAAACTGCTTTGCACAGTCATTGTCAATTCCCTTCCCTAGGGCCCGCAAAATGGGTAAAATCAGATCAAATGTCCCCACCATGGGCAAATAATATCCTTCCAAGTATCGCAGTCGTTATGTATTTTATCATTGATATAAAGGTGTCACGTTTTATTATTTCTTTCAACGTTCTGTGTATTCTGAGGCAAATTGAGCTATTAGAATCGGGTACTAGGATTACCCGTGTATTTCAGAAACCAGTTGTTGTCAACCCATTATCAGTTTCGTTTTAGCCTGATGGCAAAAAGAGGTGAATCTTAGATTTAAGGTATGTTAATCGTTTCCTGGTAAAGCGCAGGATCAAGTACGAGAATTGGAAAACGCCCTCGTTTATGTTTCGCAAGGGGGGTTTTTCGACCTTAACAGTGCAGGACAGTGGGTATCACCATGTCGATATATTCCAACCACACCAAACATATTTAGGTTTTTCACGGAAAGCTCACAATGAGACACGCTATTATTATGTTGCAGTGTTACCTTTCTGTGACCCCTTATATTTTCACTAATATCATTCGACCCTCGGTTGCATGGTGGAGAGCCAGCGGTAATTCTATTGCCGTTTTCTTTGATGGGGGCTGGGCTATAGCTGACAATTATGATTCGACAAAGGCGATGGCAAACAGAGTTCATTCTGAGATAGGTCGAGCTGGCTTTACCTCTGCGTGTAATCAAGAATAATTAGTCTGGGAACCTACTGACACAGTTCCTCACTTGGATTGGCCTAGTTTGGGATTCATTACGACTGTGAGGGTGCAAAGTATTGTCTCCCACATTAGTGTTATCGAGTCTATGAATTTTAGAGTTTAGAGTAGGGCAGGTAGCTAGCGTCATTTATCGGAGAAATTTTGTCTACGGGGAGAAGTACAGGAAGGCTCTCGAGAATAACTACATTCCAAATGACGCTTGCCGCTGCTAAGCATTGGGACGAGCCTCTTTCGTTAGATGCGTACACAGGCAGCCCAGGCTCGGAGGGTAAAAATTATTGATAACAAACTCATGATCAAAAAGATATTCACACGAAAATTTCTCGATTAAAAATACCGTACTTTATTGTCCTAGTGACTTTCTCGCTTTCTGTGCGGTTATTTGCCTGATTTAACCCGATTTAAGCGACTTTGCAGCTTCCTTGGTTGTTACTCATTCATCAGTCACGCTCAAACTCTGGCGATGACCACAAGGATAAATTTAGTTATAATTGACCAAGTTTCAAGGTCCAGCGAGTGTCCATTGTTGAGAAACGGCAATGAATATTCAAATGGAACGGGTTCAAACCCCGTTGAAGTCTTGAATTTTCAGGATCCTTCCGACTCTTACGGAATTGCTAAAATTGCGTTCATAACTGCCGGCGAGGATCATAGGTTCACTCAAAAAGTAATCAGAACTGGTTTATTAAGCATAAAATGACTTTGTTATATCGGACAATGTTGACAGACATCGACCAACTTAATTACCACTGTCGACGTCGTTCCAAATGGATGCGGACTGATGTGAGACCCCGCCGAGTTAGAGAGTTACGAGAGGCATTTAAATGAGAAACGAAACATAAACAACACCAAGTCATTTTATACTCAATAAATCTGTGCAAATTATGAGGCAGTTCTTTACGGAACGATGACTGTTTACTCCAAATGGTTGATTCTTCCATTGCTCCTAAAAACGGATGATTTAGTCTAGCGAGGCTTAAGGTTGCAAAAGGAACCCAAATATATGAAGCTCTAGCCTTGCTTAGCTTTGAGTGTGACTTTAAAGCCGATGAGACATAACAGAATCAGAATTCTTCAATTCATTCTTAGGCACTCATTTTTTGTTTCGTGAGACCCTCGTCCGTTTTGATGAATCTAACCGGGTAAGAAAACTGAAATTTACTCTACTTCATCTAAACTTAAGTGACTTAAATTAACTTACTTTCTCGATGTACAAGTAAAGTAGAGAAGGCAGGACAGTTCTATCACACAACAAACAAATAATTAACTTCACACAGTAGGCGAGAATATTCAATTAAGCTTACCTTGCAATACTCTCCTTGGAACAGAGTGAGCATCAATATCGGTAGATTGTTTGCCTGCGTGCTTCACTCACAACTGAATAACCGCGTGAAAACAATGGATATTCAGTTCACTGAAGCATGATACAGTCCCAAGATTGTTTTTATGTAAATTTAAACCCCTCCTCCCCCCCCCCCCCCCCTCAAAAAGAAAAGTTAATAAGTGAAACTAGTCAATAAGACCGCATATGAAATTTTGTGGAACACGAGCATCTATTAAGTCATTAAGTGAGATCTATCCATCTCATTAAGTCACTTGAGTTTACAATAAAAACTGTCGAAACTCGAATGGATGCTGCATGCTGGCACGCCTACAGTGAGGAAAGGCCACCACGCAAGTCATTAGGAATAAATTTCCTAACGTTGCCTGTCCTAATGATGTAATAAAGAATGATAAGTTCTCGATGATCAATGACGTAAGCTATGCGTCTGTCCTCTAACAAATCATTGGTGAGAACCAATCAAAATTCGTGCATTACTGAGCTTATTGAATGAAGAATAATGATGCACACCTCTTTAATTGTCTCTACAAGAGGGTGTCTCGAAAACTAATCAAGACCTGAGACTGAAGACCTCGTAACTGAATGTGTGCTTAATTTATCATCCCCCAAAAATAACTTTGAATTAGTAAGCAAAGTCCTTAATACTGCAACATCAAAGCACAGATGACCAAAGCTCAGTGTTGGGAGCTCTGTGATGCAATTTTAGGAAATTTCATGACAAGCAAAGACTGACTGAGAGACAAGAGTGGAAAATCACAATAAATGCTCAAAACGGTAGAGCAACATAAAATAAATACAACAAAGCAAAGGGCACCTTTGAAAGTGGTTTCATTTGCATGGGTTATCTTGAAAAAATCAGCTTGAAGTTTTTACAATAACTGGATAAAGGTTGTCTATGCTCAGGTCTACCTTTTCTGTGATTTAACCGAAAAGGAGTTACATATTACCATGGAAAAGTTCTAAATTTGTTATTGACCCATTTTAGTGATACACCCCAAAATACCACATTAAGGCTATTTTAACGATGAAATGATTTATGAAATGGATCATATATGAACTGCGGATATGAAATCAAGTGAAGCTATGATCCTCGCAGATATCCTTTGCAGTTGTGTAGAGAAGCCTGAAAAATTTAGGACTTTAACGGGGTTTGAAGCCGTGACCTTGCGACACCGGTGCGACTCTCTAACCAACTGAGCTATGAAGCCACTGACGTTGGGAACTATTTTATGAGGTTTTTTTTTCGTGAGTTTTAATCGGCCCAAATATGTCAGCTTAAACCCATAGCATTGTAACCCCTATTAACCCTTTTACTGGTAAGGGTAATGTAATGTAATGTTCCTATGCATAATTGGATTGTCCCAGTAAGTGCACTCCTGAGAGGAGTTATTGTATCATAATATAAAACTTTAAGGCAAAATTAAAGGAAAATATATGCATATGCAGTCTGAACGTTTTTGATCAAATTGATCGAAAACGTTTGGCCTCATGCTTTTAACAGCTTAAACCTTAAAGTTTTATGTTTTATTCTTATTGGCGAAATGTACATATTGTATCATAGTTAATAAAGAAGAAACTGGTTAAGGAAACACGGCAAACTTGAAAGGGCAGTCCTGTGGTTGAGACAGGCAGTCATGTGACATCGACGTGAAACTGCTTTGCACAGTCATTGTCAATTCCCCTCCCTAGGGCCCGCAAAATGGGTAAAATCAGATCAAATGTCCCCACCATGGGCAAATAATATCCCTCCAAGTATCGCAGTCGTTATGTATTTTATCATTGATATAACGGTGTCCGGGTTTATTATTTCCTTCAACGTTCTGTGTATTCTGAGGGAAATAATATGAACAAATCTGAGCTATTAGAATCGGGTACTAGGATTACCCGTATATTTCAGACACCAGTTGTTGTCAACCCATTCTCAGTTTCGTTTTAGCCTAATTGCAAAAAGAGGTGAACCTTAGATTTAAGGTATGTTAATCGTTTCCTGGTAAAGCGCAGGATCAAGAACGAGGATTGGAAAACGCCCTCGTTTATGTTTCGCAAGGGGGGGTTTTCGACCTTAACAGTGGGTATCATCATGTCGATATATTCCAACCACACCAAACATATTTAGGTTTTTCATGGAAAGTTCACAATGAGACACGCTATTATTATTTTGCAGTGTTACCTTTCGGCCTCTCTGTGGCCCCTTATATTTTCACTAATATTATTCGCCCCTCGGTTGCATGGTGGAGAGCCAGCGGTAATTTTATTGCCGTTTTCTTTGATTGGGGCTGGGCTATAGCTGACAATTATGATTCGACAAAGGCGATGGCAAACAGAGTTCATTCTGACATAGCTCGAGCTGGCTTTACCTCTGCATGTAATCAAGAATAATCAGTCTGGGAACCTACACAGTTCCTCACTTGGATTGGGATTCATTACAACCTTGAGGGTGCAAAGTATTGTCTACCAATTAGTGTTATCGAGTCTATGAATTTTAGAGTTTAGAGTAGGCCAGGTACCTAGAGTCATTTATCGGAGAAATTTTGTCTATGGGGCGAAGTACAGGAAGGCTCTCGAGAATAACTACATTCCAAATGACGCTTGCCGCTGCTAAACATTGGGACGGGCCTTTTTGGTTAGATGCGTACGCAGGTAGCCCAGGCTCGGAGGGTAAAAATTATTGATAACAAACTCATGATCAAAAAGATTTTTACACGAAAATTTCTTGATTAAAAAAGCCGTACTTTATTGTCCTAGTGACTTTCTTGCTTTCTGTGCGGTTATTTGCCTGATTTAACCCGATTTAAGGGACTTCGCGCGAAAATATCACTGTATTAGTAAGCATTACCTATAGGAAACCCGGGTATCTCGAGATGCACAGAACGTATGCGCAATAGCAATAGTAGGCACAGTCTTTAATTTCCCTGTTCGCTGCTGCTGTTTGGGCGCGATCGTCTGGGTCTGGGACGAAAATGCTCGCAAACACGGTATACGTACTTCAATATTCGAGTACGAGTCAAACCGTTCGGAATCAAATCAACTCGAGCACGATTTGTCACAACCAAGTTCCATTGCAGTCGACGGTTAATAAACTATTTGCTCGAAGAGGAACACTTCTTAATCCTCTGCCGAGCGGGACCACTGACATGTCGTCTTCAATTTTCGGAAGAAGCTTATTATCAAAATTTTTAATCCTCAACTTGCATGTCCATTTCGTCGACAGGACGTTTTTGAAAATAGCGATTTTTCGTGGTTTCCAAGGCAGTCCAGCAACCACGCCCAATACTCTTGTTTTGTGCTGCGGTAGACTGAAGTTAGTGAAACGAGATCAAAGTTTATTGCTTCCGCAGCAAGCAAGCCTGAACCGAGCAAGTAACTCGGGTCTCTAATCGGCAGATATAGTCAGTACAGAAAACCTTCTCCCTTGCAAATCGCAATGCATTGTGGTCCTCAGTAAGAGCACAGGTACAAGGGATTTGAAATGTTGATGATCTTATTCTTATGGAATTTCAATTAATTTAAAGGGACCGATACTTTCAAGACGGCTGTTGTCTTCGGGAATCATTAGAAAGGTCTTAAAATTAACGTTACTCTTGGGTGCCCCTACTTTCGGAATTCTACGTTACATGTTAATTAGGTCACATTTCGTGGAAAAGTAGAACAGAAACAAATCATGCTTGTCGACGGTTGTATCTCAAAACCAGTCCTTTCAATTCAATTATGTGTTTAGACTCTGCGTTAGAGAAAGGAGTGTCAATTCCGAGAGAAAGCATAAACAAAGGAAAAATCCAATTTTAATTTCAAAAATGTCCGCTTACTGGAATGTGTAAATACAGAGATTGACTGGTAAAATAGGAAATTGAAAAACGTGTCTTTACGTAGAGCTTATTCTTCTGTACCAGAAACAAGGGTTTTGGCCTTAAGTTTCTTTTATGGTTTGCTTTACTTTACTGGAAAGCATTATACCGCGCTTTCTAAGAAACGTCCTCTCAACGAAATGACCACAAAAGAAGAGGATTAAAATTTTCGATAATAAGCTGGGAAAGTGGAACATTTTATGCTATTCAACTAATAATTGTCAGTGATTTGGGATCATAAGATTTTCGACAGAGCAGACTAAATGTAGATAGAACTTTGCCTTTGTTTCAGCGGAGACAGTGAATGAGTTTAGTTCACGATTTTCACTTACTCCAAAACGTCAATTTGAATGAGTTTTAGCTCTATTCAATTGTGATGTAATCGTGGAGGTGAATTCGTGTGATTTTAACTAAATGAAAGGCTCTGACAGCTTTCCATTCTTTCGAGTTCTCTTGTTCCGATGTGCACATAAATCGAATACCAATTAGACCTGGGCGAAATACTGAATCAGATGTTCAGTTCTCGTGCAAACAATGAATGAATAAAATGATATATGAAATTAACCATATACTGAACAGTTACTGCGGATATGAAATCAAGTCACTCTATGATCCTCGCAGTTATGGACGCAATTTTAGCAATTGCGTAAAGAAGCCTGAAAATTTAGGACTTCAAGTGGGCTTGAAGCCGTGACCTCGCGATACTGGTGCGACGCGCTAACCAACTGAGCTATGAAGCCACTGAAGTTGGGAGCTGGTCATTTGTGGGTTCTAATGTTCCCGTGAGGAATGTGAGGAATGAATCAATGAACAAAATGATATATGAAATGAACCATATACTGAACTGCGGATATGAAATCAAGTAATGCTGTGATCCTCGCAGTTATGGATGCAATTTGGTCTGACAAAAACCTGAAATCTGAAAGTGAGACATGCAATAGTGAGAAATTTCCTTTAGTGTCTTTTAATTATTATTTTTCCAAGTATAAAGTTTGCTTATTAATGAGGTCTAAGGTCGTCCAAAATATCATGTAGGTGCTTAATAGACCACATTCGATATATTAAAACTCAGTCCTAAACAAAAGGCATCATCTCGAGGCTCTGGGGAATAAACTCATACAAATCCTTAGATTTATTCCCCAGAGCCTCGAGATGATGTCTTTTGTTTTAGGACTGAATTTTGAATCGAAATTGGTCTATTGCAGCCGAAAATGTTTGCTTCCCCGATATTAACACGTGAATCACGTAAAGTTTGAACCCTTTTCTCGTTTACGGGGGCACTTTATACAAGAACTTTCCTAGGACAAAAACCCTTTTTTCTGCATGGCAGAAGTGTTAATTATAAATTAAGTTTAATTCGCTTTCCGTTTCAAATTAATTATAACGCCCTGCTACAAAATGCAAGCGAATCATCTTCATAAAGACTTCCTTTCCAAGAAACGCCTTCATAATTTCCCTTATATAATAAGCACACGATTTCAAGCGGCAAAACCGTTTAGGTCTTTCACACGCTCAGAGGCTGGCTGACAAAGGCAGCAGCATAATCGTCTGGTTATCTGGCTTTCTTCGCTGGCAAGAGAGAAAAGATAAGTGAGGTGATTGACTAACAAAGAGGTCTTTCAGATCATTATTTTTGACTGATTTCGTTAAAACTGTTAATCACCTGCTACGGACGTACCCGAAAAATGCGCTGAAGATCAACTATTTTAAACGTACAAGAAATGTGTAAATTTGGAGTCCCGGCGTCATATCTAAAACTTTATCCTTGTAAGATTATGAAGACCGTGATTTCACATCGCTTTATGCTCCCTTCAAACATTTCCTAGCTTCGAGTTCCAAACAAAGAACAATGCGCTCACATCATGTAGAACAATTAATCAAATTCTTAGAATAGAAACGAAATGAATTTGAGAAACCATTTTTGCAATCCTACAAGAAACGCCAGACAAGAAAACTGTAGCTAGAGAGCTAGAGATCTTGAAATCTTGAAATAAATGAACCTCTCACAATGTAATATATTTCTACCTTACACGGCATTCTTCCAGACATATAACTTTTCCTTCGTAAACGCGTCGAACGTTTTCCGTGCGCATGAATCCTGGGCGTTTTACGGATAACGTTTTAATCCCATCAGTACACGGGGACTTAGATCAAACAGGAAAGTCCTACTCAACCCCAACAATCTCTTCTATCTACTGGGCCGAAAATTTCAACTGTAACTACACACCACCTCAGTATCTGCGAGGTCGTCCCATAAGGAATCCAAGTCGTATTCATGCTATTTCGTGTCAAAATTGAGTTTAATAACTTCCCTTTTGAGGTGATCTGCGTATACATTCCTAAGAGCAATGTTGACTTGAACGCACAAAACAGAGCTCGGGTTAACTCATGATATATAATTTGGTCAAAGAGCAATTTCCAATTGAGTGTTGATTTTGGTTTTGTCCCCATGGTATTAGGAGAGGGGGAGGGGGGTTGTGTAGGTGCAAGCTCCCTTATGTCAACATGGGTGTGTATCGCTCCAAGGGGTATGGCTCTCGAGCAATTTTGGTCTAAAATCGGGGCGTTACAGATTTTGAGAATGTTGGTCCGAAAATGGGCCATTGTCTTTTCTGTAGTCTGAAGCAAGGTATAGAGTTTTATTACTGGGTTGCCTATGGCAAACCAGTCGAGGTCTGCGTTGATTTCGTCGTTTTTTATTTTTTTCCGTGTCGGGAAAAGTCTTGCCTGTCACTCCCCTGCTAAGTGGTGGCTTTGTGCATAGAGCCTTCTGCGCGTATTTTCTTAGGATCGAGAGGGTAGTGGGAAATGCGTAGATTTCTCTGGTGGACACAGTAGAACGGATTAACTTAACCGGCAATGGCGTCGAAAGTCATGTAACGCGAATGACGTTTTAGTGGATCTTTGAACAAAATATACCCTTATGAAGCTCAATAATGGCAAGTCAATTGGATATACAGGCGGTGGAATCTTAAAAGCGACGAGTAATGGACTTGGACAACAATCTATCGCCCGTTGAGCCGAAATCAGAGGGTGCCCTATACTTTTTACGTGAAGCGTGATGGGGCTATTTATTTTCTCGTGAATCGTGATTTGAATTTTTTTTTATTCGTGATTCGTGATTAAAGATGGTAAGATTTTTTCATGTCCACGTGAACGAAGTTTTTTAATTAAACGTGACTCGTGAATGAAGATTTGAATTAAACGTGATTCGTAAACCACTGTGTTTTGCGTGATGAATTTCCGGTCATTTTATTGTTTTAAAAATGTACGTATTGTTTTCGAACGACTTTGATTAGGTTTTGATAGGACACGGATTTCATATGGATCGATAAAAGTCATAAAATAGGGCATCAATGGTTTTTGAACAAATAAGATAAGACATTACGTCATCTTTCGTCGCGTATGCCGACAGACAACCTCAGAAAGATTGGAACCACGTGCTCTGACGTACGGCTGGTTTGAAGTGAACCGGGGGGGGGGGGGGGTTTATATTGCCATATATGGGCTATATAGGTATGTGCTGCAGAGAAGGGTATGGTTTTCAAGCAATAAAATCTGATCAAAAAAAGGTGCAGAGCGTTTGGGTCTAGAATAGGGTATCATTTTTCACGAAACTGACCAATCGCTTGAAGATTTTATCAAGACTAAGGAAACCAGAAATTTCCGCTCAAAATTATAAAAAGGTCGAGTGGGCAAAGTTTAAATTTACGCAACTCAGCCTCAACATAACACTTCTGGATATTATTAACTGTCAAGTATCGGTATTTAGATGGAAATCGGTGGGAGTTTACTCTAGCATAGGGTAGCAAAATTCAGCTGAACTAGCTCTGGTATAGGCTAAGGGTTCCAGGGTCCCAGCGGCACATCCCCACCCAGAAATTCCTAAAGTATCCCCCCCCCCCCCCCGCGGAAGTGAACCGGCTTCAAAAGAGAGAGGTGAAATTTTCTTCCTTTTTATGTGAAGTGTATAAACCAACTAATGTTCGTTAGAGCGGGAATAGTCGGAATATTGACCAATATTTGGCTTTCGTGCACAGACGCTACATACATGAATACAACGGAGTAACCGTGGGTGATTGGTGCAGGAAATAAGGAAAAAAAACTTATACCACAAATAATACGTCTCGGTGAATTCAACGACAGGCCATTAATTCAGGAGACCTGAGGAGACTAACAATCAAATTTTCAGTAGAAAAGTAGTCATCTACAGCTAACGACGGTGAACCGAGGCGTGCTAACTTACTCTAGAGAAGACTAGAAGTAGTAAAGGGTCGCATTAGTTAGAAGTCAAAATGTGACTCCATCAGACAAGGACAAGTCCAGACATTCCAACCCTCCCGATTTGATGTGTTCCCTCCCGCTTTCCCGATTTTTATCAGATTCTCCCGATTTATCATAAAATTCTCAAAACAAGGGGGAAAAAATGCTTATCTTAAGTACTTTTTTTGCGATCTGAGTGTAAGACGTTTAAAACGTATCCTCAGGAGTATCCTATAATGTCTCGCCCAGTCTTTCCATTGAATACCCTGTGTTGAGCAGACTCGTAAGGCCCGCAGTCTTACTCCATTTAGCAACTCCAAAAATGGTGGGACTCCAGTGGTAAGAATAAAGACCTTATAGAATATCACAAAAATGGTGTCCAAATTGCAGGAAATGCCACTTGAGAGAACTTGAATTTGCAAAATTTCCTGGGGGAGGGGGATACCCCCGGACCCTTCCTACAGGCTTGTGCCTTCGGCGCTAAAACATACGCCCTACTTTCCTTTAAAACTCAAGAGGAGTTGGAATCTCTGCAGGTCAGACAGACCTGCGATTTAGATGACCACTCGATAGAAGAGCCAAACTCGGAGGATAAACACCTTTATAGAAAGGTTACAAGAAGTGAAAATATTAGTTCGTGAATTTCATTTTTATTTTTACGCGAAACGTGATCGTCTCGAATTTTGCGTGAACGTGAAAGAATTTTGAATATGATTCGTGACGCGTGAAAAGGCGAAATCTTTTTGCGTGACTGAGTTTTACAAAGGGGTATAGGGGACCCTCAAATCAAAGTGAGCTGTATTTACCTGAAGTACATGGTAATTTGACACGATGGAGTTTCTTGTCTTCACGCACGCAATGAAATAGGAAGAGGTTTTCGCCTCTAAGAGCAAATATGTTGTTTGTTTCAATAAATTTTTCGCTGGAAAAGGATTCTGTGGTATTTTCTGCCTTTGTGAATTATAATATCATGTTGTGTATTGAATTTTCGAGCTTAAGGTTGAAATGTGATATGGGAGAAGTTTTTTAGTATTGCTCTGTAAACAGGAAGGGTTCACAGGCCTGTTGGAAGCGTGCTTGAGTTTCAACAAAATGAGCCCCAAAATCAGTGAAGAATTGTGACGCAGTTGAATAATAAAGTAGCTGCTATTTCCAAAATGACTGAATTACCTGGTTAGAATAAATAACGTCGTACGCGTCCTGGAGAGTAAATTTTGACTTTGAATAAACAAGACTTGGGCGATTGTGATCTTCGTTTTGACTTCGCTCATTTCATTGTCAAACTTTATAACACTTGACAGAAAAAGAAACTTACAAAAACCCGGTAGCTTGCCATCATTTGACACAGATACTTCACTGTTTCGCGAGTAAACATGCCGCGGTAACCTCATCACGGCGCCCGCTGAATTCCGGCGATGTCACTTTCGATTTTTCGATTTATTTGTGCAGACAAAACGTAGAATAACAAAATTGAACGTTGCAAAAATCTCCCAAAATGTTTGTCGCTGATCGTAACTTTTTATATTCTATATTCACGGTTCAAAAGAAATGTTGTTTTCATGTCGTAAATATGTTATTCTCGAGCGATCGTCCTGGAAACTTCCTTCTGCTCTTTCTAAAAACGGTGTATCAATATTTATTTACTTTTGCATCAATATTTGTTTTTGCATAAAGCAAGCTAACAAAATCTGTACCTTGCTGCGTTCGTTAATAGTATTTTCGGTCCGATGCTTCTGTTTTAGGTTTTGGTCTCCCATCCAAACACTAACCCCGCCGAAGAGGACTTAACTTCAGTGAACTTTGGTATTACAGAGCTGTCAGATGCTCAGAGGGCACGCTTAAACTTGTGGTGAAAAGAAGTTTATCAACATGTCAGCCCAGAAGCCAATGTTTCTCACTTCCCATTTATTTTGTTCAATCTTTCCGGGTTCAGTACTTTGCTAGTAACCACATGTCTTCTCAGACTATTTACCCAAGACTTCTACCATGGCACTACAATGATAGACAATACCCAAACAATATCGTGCACTGTCAGAGCTACATATTACGCAAGGACAGATCTGTTTTGTCGTACGAACGTGTTAGGACCTGTGAGCCAAAGGGCCTCGTCTGGTATGACTTCTTAATGACCCCCAACTTGAAAAAAAATGTCTGGAACGGTGCACGTACCACAGGCAACCCAGTGTACCCTCACGGAGGGTCTAGTCTTTTCAAGAACTTTCATGCCAAATCAGTAGCATGTTTTGGTCAAAAATGGGGCACTTAAACCCTCTTCTTGTTGTCTGAAATAGGGTCTAGGGGAGGGGGTTGCTTACGTACACTTTGCATTAGGCTCAAAAATCTCGCTCCACTTCCTCACCAAATCAGAAGTAAAACCAAAACCACTCGTGACTCGCTCGAACGCGTTTTCCCGCGCTAAGCGCAAGATACTCGAATCTTCTTTGAATTATAATTGATTCATTGCCTTGTTTTCGTCTGTAGTAATTACTCTGAGTTACTGTGATGACGTTCGTTTCAGTCTTAAAGAAACTGAATTGAAAATGCTCAAATTTGAATAGCTGCTGAGGGGGAAATTTTAAGAGCTCTGATAGCAGACAAGTCCTTTTTATTTTGTTGCAGCGATTCAATGCTTAGAACAGGACACTCCTGGCTAGAAATTCATATTTTCGTACTTACAAATTGCCGCCGCATTCAAATGATTGTACAAATATATCACTTCAAGTTCAACAATATTCAATGAAAATTCGACTTTTACAGTCATCATCAAGCTCTTGCATCATTGGAAAACCCCAGTACAAATAGTATGTTTATACAATATTTCTAACTTAACTTTAAAAAGCTTAATTTTTTTTTTATTTTGAATCGAAAATAGCGGTTAGACGTTTTCTATTAATGCTGCGTTTCGAATGAAAATTCTACCTCGCATTTTCATACAATCGGAGGTCACGTGAGATAGCAAGCATGCGATACCCGAGCTCAGTGCGAGTTTGGTGTCCGAGCGATTAAGTCAGATTATTGCGAGTGGTACTACGTTCACGAGTTTCCTGAAGTTTTTCGGCGCCCTTTTTTTTCACATGAGTGGAACCATGTCAGCTACAGAGACGCGAAGAAGTATTGAGGATCCGCATTCGCTTGGTTTAAGCCCGGACGAAGAAGACAAAATCTTAGAAACTGATGACACGCAAGATACAAACATGGCGGTCACAAGTGGCGCGAATCCTTCTGGATCGCTTGCTGAATTAAAGCTTCTTTATTCAGCTATCCTAAGCCTAACTAAAAGGCGCGATGAACTGGAGGAAACCCCTTCCACGAAGGGGAAAGGCAAAGGCAAGGGCAAACGCTACAGCCAGGAACCTCAAAGCGAAGTTCCCGCCAAATAATCCCACCAAGGGATGCTCTCGCTCCGCTCCGCGAGCAAAATGCCTCGGACTCTGAGGATTGCCAAACCCTCATGGAAAAAAATACACAAGAGGGTAACGAGAGTGATACTGAAGGCGAGGATGAAATATTAGCGGAGATGCAGAGAGGATGAAATATTAGCGGAGATGCATGGGATTGTGCTTGTGTAGCGCAGCGTGCGGACGCAATTTTGAGAGCTCCAGGATAGTGTGATTATGTTTTTATAGCTACAAAGTTTTATAAGTTTAAAATGGTTAAGGATACTGTGCAGTCACTAAAAGCTGAGAATGACAAGCTAAAGGAAAAAGTGGAAGAAGTTTTTGCCGAACTTAAGAAAGTTCAAGAGAATCTGAAGGGGAATCATGCTGGCGGCCATGTTGCAAGCGCATCTGATCCAGACGCACTGAAGTCCTTGGACTTCCTAAGCAAAGAATATGACGATCTTAATGAGTTTAGAGACCGAGCCTTGGACAAAATATCCACTCTTGAAAAATCATTGAAGCAGTTATCAACCGAAGTATCAAAAGTTTCGATGGCCATTGATCAGGTCCAAGAGTATAGCTATTCCTACAATATCAAACTTGTTGGCGTCCCCGAGTTGGAACCACTCGAAAATGCCTTCAAGACCTCGCAGCTTTTCTCAAAAATCTTCAATGCAATTGGAGTAGATGTCAAACCGTATGACATCGACATAGCCCACAGGATTACGCCACGCCATGCTTCCGAACGACGACCCAAACCTATAATTTGCAAATTTACACGAAGGCTTATTCGCGAGCAAGTTATGGCACGTCGTAGGGAAATTAGAAATGTAAACCCAACGAGTATCGGTCTACAGGAAGATGTCTCTCTGGATCAAGTTGGTATCTTCGACCATTTGACGCCGCGTCTTCAAAGCTTGCTTGCAGATGCAAAGAAATTTAAAGAGAGGTGTAATTATGCATTTTGCTGGGCCAAAAATTCGATTGTATGGCTGAGGAAAAGCGAGGAATCTCGACCCATCGCAATCAAGCTTTCAAGGGATTTAGATAATCTTATGTCCCGTGAGCAGTCATCAAGTTAAGGAAACATAAGTCAAGTAGCAATACAACCAACTAAGGTAAACAAAGCTCTCTTACAAGAGCTTCCGTACTATTCATGTGATATTATTCCTTCTCACGGTCAGTTTAATAATAGTTTAAACATAAGTCTCCCGACCAAGAAATATCTTGAGCGTTTACCAAGTTTTAATGAATTGGATATATTTACTCTAAACAGTTTTCCCGATAGAAGGTCTGATTTTGATCCCTATACCATAGCTATCAGCTGTAGATACTTTTCTCCCCATAGTTTCTGTCGTTCTAAAAGACAATTCCAGTTTTCGTCTAATTCAACCGATGGCCTTTCATTTTTTCATACCAATATTAGAAGCCTGAAAAGTAATTTAGAAAAATTTCAAACCCATTTACTAGAAGAACTTGATTTTCATTTTAACATAATTGGAATCACAGAAACTAGAATAAGAAATGAGCTTGGAGATTTGGATTTTAATCCCATGATACCTAATTATAACTTTGAGTATGTGCCGACGCCCCTTTCAGCTGGAGGTGTTGGCATATACATTGATCAAAGATTCAAATATACAGTTATTGAAAAAACCTCTAATGAAGCTTATCAGGCTCTCTGGGTTGAGTTGCATTTGCCAAAAAAAGCAAATATGATTTGTGGTGTGGTCTATAGACAGCACAATTCACCAGAACATTTTCAAGAATATTTTGATGAAACAATTGAAAAACTTAGCGCCTCTGGGAAGAAAA
>NC_090878.1:19764804-19767304 GCF_036669935.1 Montipora foliosa
CTTAGTTTAGTATGTCAGGTAGTTAAAAATTTATTTATTCAATTTAAGCTACTTTTTTCATGTTTATTTATGTTATACTGTACAAGTTTTAAGCTGTTCTCCACTGCACTAACTGTATTCTAAAACTAATTTATTTTATTTTATTTATTTATTTATTTTCATGTGAATGTGTAGTTATGTATTTGTAACCATTTTATCTGGAATATTTATTGTAAGCAATGCTCGCCTCGACTAGCTATTGCTAACTGCGAGCATTGCATAGTTTTGTGATATTTTATGCAAAATACATAATAAAACCTGAAAACCTGAACCTGAACCTGCAGAAGGAATACGAGGCTGAAGATTCTATTGGCAAAGATATACAGAATCCTCAACTTGCCAAGCTTCTTGGCAAAATGTTTCGCAGTCGCTTGCCGGATAAAGTCCTGAAAGACAAACTGGAACGCCAGGACAGACCGGAAAACTGCGAAACCACTAAACCAACGAAAGTAAATCCTGGTATCTGGCGAAAGCTCTGTGAAATTACGCAGAAAAACGATTTGCAGCTATATAAGATGCAGTTGGCGCTCGTAAAAGGTATAATGCCCGTCGCCCACTTGACCGACTTGTCCATGACTGAGAAAAAAGGGCTAGACAAAGAGGGCGTTCAACAGATAAAACAACTTGGGCTTGATGCCCTCTCGCTCCTAACGCATGTTAACTACGAACTCAACGTGCAGAGGAGGCAACTCATGAAACCCGATATAGGGAAAGACTATGACTCATTGTGCTCCCAGCAAATTCCTTTTACTGACTATCTGTTTGGTGACGACCTGCAAAAGCAGTTGAAAGACATAGGTGATGTCAACAAAATAGGGACTAAAGTTCAAGCCTCTAGAGGACCCGAAAGGAGTTCCTCAGGTTATGGAAATAACACTAGCAGCAGGGGCTCTTTTTCTCACAGCCGACCTTCAAAAAACCGGCTTCAAAGGTCAGATCTACCGACATTGGAGGTACAAAGAGCTTCACAAGAACAAACCAAACAACAAGCGTCAGTCACAGTAGCTCAGGCATCTGCGACTGAAAATGTAAATGTTACAAAATTTGTTGCTGGTAACTTAGCCACACACATGCAATCCTGGAGGTCTATTATCTCTGACCCTAGCATCCTTGAGATGGTGGCTGGCTATTCTTTAGAGTTTGATGACATGCCTTTCCAACCAGCTGTACCTCATAGTAGTTTCTCTAAAGGTGAAGAACTTATTATTGCAGCTGAAATTAAAAAGCTTTTAGAGAAGGGAGTTATTAATGAGGCTACACACGGTGCCAACGAGTACATCTCTACTGTCTTTACTAGACCCAAAAAAGATGGATCTCATAGACTCATCTTAAACCTTAAGAAACTCAACCAGTTTGTCACGTACCAGCATTTTAAAATGGAATCCCTTCAACCTGCTGTTCAGCTGATACAAAAGGACTCTTGGATGGCAGTACTCAATTTCAAGGATGCTTACTATTCTGTGCCCATTAACCCTCAGCACAGAAAGTACCTCAGATTTGAGGTAAGATACTCTCTATGAGTTTACATGTTTACCAAATGGTCTCGCCTCGGCCCCAAGGGTGTTTACAAAAGTTATGAAACCAGTAATTGCTATCCTGATATCAAAAGGATACCTCTTAGTGATCTACATAGATGACATCCTTTTAATGGCAGCAACACCTCTTGAGCTATCACAGGCGATTAATGATGCCATTTCCCTGCTCAGATCGCTGGGGTTTACAATTCACGACACAAAATCTGTCACCACGCCCACCCAAGTAATGAATTTTCTGGGATTTGCCCTCAATTCTCAGAACATGACCATTTTTATGGTCCCCGGGAAAGCAGAGTGTCACACTCTCGTACACATGCAAGGGCCAGTTCAAATTAGAGAGGTGGCATCTGTAGTGGGCCTCATGGTATCAGCTTTCTCAGGTGTACAGTATGCACCTCTGTTCTATAGGTCCCTGGAAAATGACAAAACTAATGCCTTGAAATGTAATGGTTGGGACCTTGAGGGGAAAAGGACTCTTTCTCCCCTGTCTAAGCAGGACCTGCTATGGTGGATTTCTAATGTTGACCAATACCCAAAAGCTATTACTCCACTACCCCCTGATATCACATTCATGACAGACAGCTCACTGAAAGGCTGGGGAGGGGTGATAGAAGGTACACCAAATGTAACTGGTGGTAGATGGTCATACCAGGAATCCAAATTCCACATAAATTACTTGGAGCTGAAGGCCATTCTGTTAGTTCTGCAGTCCCTTTGCAACCATTTGCAATGTTGCCACATAAAATTGCTTTGGGACAACACAACTGCTGTCTCCTACGTCCGCAATATGGGTGGTACGAAATCTAGAGTTTGCAATGAGATGACTAGAGAAATAATCATGTGGTGCATGGCTAGGCACCTAACATTGTCAATATCTCATTTGCCAGGCAAACTAAATGCAGAGGCGGACAGGGCTAGCCACGTTT
>NC_090878.1:19769804-19776752 GCF_036669935.1 Montipora foliosa
CATGCTGATGAAGCATAGAAAGACCGAAACGGTTGGCCATGGTTGCTAATTGACCGGGTGGAATGCTTGTGCGTATGCGTGATGTGTTGCCAAACCGGGTTGGTGTTTCAGTGTGTTACCTTGCCTTTTCTGTAAGAGTCATTCAACTATTGATGATCCCAACATGAACTGTCATCACCGCAGTATCTGAGCTGAGGGGCTACACTTTCTGCCCAAAATGGTTTATATAAAAGGGTAAACGTCGGCACCTCGGGGCAGAGCCAGCCGAGAAAAAACGTTGCAGGAATTTCTTAAATGTTGCTCTCTATTGTGAAAAGTTCCTCAAAAATTCCTTAGTTATTGGAAATCTGCCAAATAGTTGCCATTTTTTCTAAAAGAAGCGTCAAAATGCAGTGAGGTTTCTCAAAATTTGTTCACTCTTTTAAATTAATGGTAGCTTTAATGTCACTTTATCATTACTTGTTTGGAAGTGAAACGAAACAAACCTTATTTTTACTAACGCCGGTCTGCCAACACAGTAGTCAAACGCAGAAATTGGCTTCCCTTCCGGTTTTTTACTAGCCATCAATTTTGTATGACTACACTTTACCTTCGTCCGCAAAGTCGGTTAGAAAACGATGCTGAAATGATAGTGGCAAAGTAAAATACGAGCCGATAAAACAGGTGGCTGGTTGACTGTTATTTTAAGGACTGGATAAATTCCCAAGTTAAAAGCTTTAAGTTTCCAGTAACGAAACGGCTTAATGTTTGGCGTTCAAACTGAAGGAATCCAGACCTGTTCGTAGTTTGTTTCCAACTTCCAGAGACAATATGGCGGGAGATGTGCACGCGGATCGCGTTTGACGGCTGCGTGCTATCTGTCATTTTGCTTTTCCTTGTGGCTGGAACCCGCTGACCCTTTCGTTGCGGTGCTTCTTTCAACCTAGTTTCCAGCGCCCTTTTTCAACGTTGTTTACTTGCCGAGGTTTTGTGAATTCAGTTTTATTCTCTTGTGATATTTCTCGTTTTGAATGTGCCGTCTTGTTAACTATCTTATTTTTAACGTGGATATAACTAAACAAAAATAGTGCTATCGAATTACAAAGCTGATTCAAGTTGCCAAAATTCCAATAACTGCAGAAGTTGATATGTTACAGACTACTAAGGGAGTATTTACCTTTGACCAGTGCGAACTCAGACCGGCGCGAATTTGTATCGGACTCCATACATTTCTTTTTATGCATTTACATGAGACCGACCCGACATTGAACTCAGACCGGTCTGGTTTCATCTCGGTTGCTGGACCGAGACGAGAAATTCTCGGAGCGGTCTGAGTTCGTACCGTTCTCATGTAAGTGAGAAAAAATCTCAGACCGGGTCCAGAAATTTCAAGCCTGTACCATATATTTATTTGACAAAACAGTATTTCATCCCGAAATCATGCACCAAGAATTTCGTCCCGGTTTCATGTAAACGGTTGCAAAAGTTTCATACCAGTACAAGTTCATACCTGTCTGAGTTCGTCCTGGTCTGATGTAAATACCCCAGCCCCCAAGTCGAACCTCCAATAGCGTAGTTGGAAAAAAAGGATAAATTTTCTACTGTTCAGGAGCGATTTTGCGGGCTCTTGAGTTACCTATTTCAGTAACGATCAAATAAGGTCTTTGGGTAATTTTGCTCATTCTTTTTGAGATGTATGATAAATCCAAAGTTTGTGGTTATTTTGGCATAGCTTATTCAAGCCACGAGTTCCTGTATTTGAGCAAGTAGTATATTTGGATGAAGAGGCGTTTCCTTGCAATGCCCTCTTTATTAATTTCAACACCACATAATCCTGATTTTCGGACTTCTGCTTTTCGGGCCTTCCTTCTTTCACTTTTTTTGTTATATTCTCTTTGTGATTTGTATATTTTTTCTTGTAATATTTTTCTTTTGTCTGATATTGTCACCCTTTTATCAATTTGCTTGTCAGCTTCTTTCACTTGTTCTCTGTTTGCAGCATTTCTTGACCTTGGCGGAAAGATTAACTGCTGCGCTGGGTTGAACTTCCGTGCTGCTAATAAATTTGACTTCTCCTCCACTGTGACAAGTTCTTTTCTTTAATTAAACTGCAAAGGATTGCCTGTTCCACTGTAGTTAGACCCTGAGTCTATTAGATTCCTTGGTTCACGGCGAACATATTTCATGTTGTGTTTGTGGCAAAGTCAGTCACCACTTTACTCACAAATCCTCTTCCGAGAACCATATTTATTTGAACTACGGAGAAAATCAAGTTAAGATGCGGATCATTGCAGTTATTAATTGACATTAATTGAGCAGTAACGAAAGGAAAGCCTGAATTTTTCAGGCTTTCCTTTCGTTACTACTCAAGCTACTCAAGAAACCTTAAATTTTGCCTTCAACACACTCAACGGTTGAGACATGGGTACGTTGGTTAGCCATTGTGACTATAAGCTTACAACGAATTGAATAACAGATACATCAGGTAACGTCCTACATGTGCCAAAGAAGGACACGTAACCCCCAAAAAACCTCTTGTTAGGAAAAATAGAGACCGTGATAATAATGATAATGATAATGATAATAATAATAATAATAATAATAATAATAATAATAATAATAATGATAATAATAATAATAATAATATTTATTTCAAATTATCAGTAAAAATACACACACTGAAAAAACCAAATAAAGAACTCTAAAACAAGTATTAGGCTTATAGAGATACAAATACTAGTACTAATTCTAATAATAGCAATAATAGTTATTAAAAAAAAAAAAATTCTCGTTTCCTATAAACATGTGTATTAAAATAAAAAAAAATTAAAATAATAAAACAACTCTTAGTATTATAGATTTGATACAATAAAGGAAACAAAAATTATAAATCAATATTATAGAATGTTAAGACGCTCTTTGCCATAAAACTCAATGTCAGAGGATAACGATATTTACAGAATAATAATAATAATAATAATAATAATAATAATAATAATAATAATAATAATAATAATAATTGCCCCTGCGGAGTTTTGGCCAAGAAGCCAAAACCTGAGGAGGCAACCTAGAAGCCCCCGCGTAAAAAGGGAAAGTATCTTAAGTAAAATGTAAATTGGTAGATATTGTATAGGGAAAAGCAATCTTGATTTGCCTACCAAGTGCGCAAGGTGGTATATATCGGTATTGCTTAACAGGGCGCGCAAGGTGGTATTGGTATTCTTCACCGAGTTCGCGAGGTGTTCTGGGTAACTTGCGTAACGAATTGGAAACTAAAAAGAAGCTTCAGCGTAGCGATTGAAGGACGGTGAGTAATTTTCGAATATTTACAGCGATTCCTTTTATTTTGAAAATCAAAGATTACAGTATCTAATAGAAAATCATATTGCCTGGGTCAGAAATTAAATTTTCAGGAACAAATCATAAAATAAACAGTGGCGACGATTTGTTAGAAAATGAAATCGGACTAAACAGGGGCGACAGACTCGACCACAAACTGCGAGACGCATCCTCAGAAAGCAAAAGCATAGTCTCAGTACCATCATTTTAAAACAATATTCGATCATTTTTACAACGGTTATTCACAGATAATAATAATAAGCGATTCGAATATAATAAGCGAGTTTTGTTCCTATTTTGTGATATTTTAGGTACCGTGGAAAGAACCACGTGGATGTAAAGATGACGACAAAATGTTGCCTTTTGGTCATTGAATGTTCCTTTTCCTGTTTTACTATCATACTTTCAAGGCATTTTCCAAAATTATGTAAACTGCTTTTCAGCTGATAGCGTATGAAATAAACATTGATGGAAATTAAAAATAAATGCTGTTTGTTGTTGCCCATCCTTTCCTTGCATCTTTCACTTTCATTTAGCTTCCTAATTACATGTAAAGGCCGGTTTACACGGTACGATTTCTCGGCCCGACGGCGTCGGCGTATTTTGACACCCGATGAACTACCGATTCATGGAAATGAAAATCGGTCCGATGCAAAAAATATGTGGCAGTGCAACAAATTTCTTTTAAGTCGGGTCGACACTCCGACAGCAACCGCCTTGTCAATCAAAGGGTATGCAAGTGAGTAATGCGCACAAATACTTAAAAAAATTAAAGCGTTCAAAATGGCGGATACTAAAAAGACAACAGGAAGATATTTTGAGGAAAAAAAATACAGGTTTTACAGAATTTACACAGTAAAATTTATCGGCCCGGCAAAACCGGACGACAAATCGTACCGAGTAAACCAGCCTTAAAAAAATATGAAGACATCACAATGTGCAGCACCTGTTAATTGGATAACACTCCAACTGTCACCTGTATTATCTTAGGCGGGGGCAGCTGTAGTGAATTCCAAAACTATTCCTAGTAATAATAATTGAATAATTGACCCCGCAGGGTTTTGTAAGGCATCTTACAACACATAAGGCACTATCTGGAGAATAGGTTTTAAAAACTAGTGGTTCCTGGTGCTTTCCAGGTTTAGATGTTTTAAGTGATGTGAATATCTGAAGCAATACACGATTATCACTCGTATTCATATCAATAATTTTAAGGCTGTGAATTGTCTGACAAAGTTACCCAGAAAGTAATATAGTTTACAATAACAAAATTCAGGGTAAGGTCCTCGAAACGCATTCGTTATGACCCAGTGATTTTATGCATTGTAGCACATCATAAATGTTCCACATATCTTGATAATCAGGCATTGTGGACCTTGACTCGAATAAACTTTTTGAGAGTCTTTTTACTAGGGGATGATGGCCAAATGAGTGTCCTTCTGGTAGGAAAATCACAGTGGATAGAGCTGTCCGTGCAGTGTTAATTGTACTATAAGAACATCCACCCTTGTACAGTGTGTAAAGAAAATCAATACCACCTGCTATAGCCGAAACAAGGTTACCTTCGCACCCCGACAAGTGGCATGGAAGGAGCTGGAATTGTTTGTGAAGTGGATGCAGTATTTCTGCATGTACGGGGAAAACAATGTTTGAGCCACGGGTTACAATAGAAAAAAAATCAATTAACATATGTACATAAAATGTGGCCACCAAGTTTGAGTTGGCCTTTTGGGAACAACTAGTATGTTAGTGCTTCCTCACTGTACATATTTTGGAAGGCTCTTGGAATAATGCAGAAAGTTGGAAATGGGTAAAAGGCTAGAGGATCAGGTCTACAGGAAACATATTTCTCAACCTGAAAATTGGGTCTAGAGGCAAAATAGATCGATATAAGGCTTAATTCCAAATCAGTTCAGTACATCCACGTAGAGAGACCTATCAAGACACTACTGTTGCCTTCTCTCGGGATCCTTTATCAGCTTTAGTATTTGATTGCTCAGCAATATGTGTACCGGTAACTGGGAGCCAAACTTTGTGCGGGAACACCATTCCCATACCTCCTTAACTAACCTACTGTTTGCAAAGGAATGACAGTTGCAACAGCTGTAGTGTTATCAACCATGAGGTAAATATGCTTCCCTGATAGTTGGTCAGGAAATTAATTTAAGTATTTCCAATATTTAATATCATGCTGAGCTTCTTCTTGGGTCCAGTCCCCTCTGTTGAGTGACCATCAACACATGCTCCCCAAACAATCAGAGATGCATCTGTGGTCACTTTTACTGTTGGTTGATTCCATGGTTAATTGCATGCTATGCCTGTGGGAGAGAATTAATTCACCAGCTTCAATTGAGATGGTCATAGATCCATCAAAGTTAAAGAACAAGAAGGGTAAAATAAAAAAATATAAGCACTCCCTGCAGCTAGCTACAGCTATTTGAGGCGAGCAGTGGTTTTAACGCGTATTCCCTTTGTTAATGTCAAAGCGCTAGGAAATTCTCTATTTTATGTGTTCTATAATGCAGAGGCCCATACATAACCCCAGGGAAACTGGAAGTCATAAGACCCAGGACTGGTGCTACTTCCCTTAGTGCAATGGGTGCAGGGTTTTATAGTTGTAGATAAGCATCATTTAACTTTTGAGCCCCATAGGGAGTTAGTGTAATGGTCATGTGGTTTGAACTTAAGATAAACCCTAGGAATATAATTTCCTGAGTAGGGACAGGAACCCATAACTATGAACCTACAACTTTAATATTGAGTCTCTGTAACGGCATTTTCACAGATCAAGCTCTTTTTAGACGAGTTCTTCAATAGGATTTGGCTCGCACGAGTGACCATTCTCCGTCCCATGGGTGTTGATTTTTTCATGCAAGACTTGTGATTGGCTGGAAAGGGCTGGTTTCGCGGGAAAATAAAACTATAAATAACGTGGTCTGTAAAAACGCCGTTTCCTCCTAGATGCAATGACCGTGTAAGCTCCTAGTCCATGGGCTCCTGGTAGGGATTATAAAAAGAGATTTTCCTAGGTGTACAACAAATCCAAGTATATCTATAACAAAACAATGCTTTCTACAACATTGTTGATGCAGGAAGTACAGTCATTCTGCTGGAAAGCCAAGTATCATTAGATATGCAACTGACCACACGACCTTGGTTTTTGGGTGTGGACAGCGCAGGCTTCAATAATTTGCTCCTTCATTTTCTTGGGCACAAGCCATTAGGAAAAACACTTATACAAACTGGGCCCCCTCTCCAGCCGAAAATGTCTCGATATAATATTTATTAAAATGGATGTATGGGGACTGAGTAATCATGCCATCCTTGAGACCGCAATGTAAGTATAACAACCTGGTTTCATAAGGCGTACAGTAGAGGTGCACATATAGTGTCCATTTTTAAATAATGGTGGGTTTGTGGATATTTTATGGAGTGACGTAAGATTTTAAAAGTCATAACGATGGGTTCCATCAGTTCTATATGGACTAGTAACACGATGGGGGGAATATACTCCCCATTTTCACGATCACCAAGCCATATTACCCTTGTCATTGCAGTAGCTTTAGTGATTTCTGACTCAACAGACTCTGAGCCTATGGGAGGTTAGCATGAATGAAAAGCCCTGTTGAC
>NC_090878.1:19776852-19779352 GCF_036669935.1 Montipora foliosa
TTTAAGAGCTAAACCTCCCTACAAACCCGTTTTTCCAGGTTGTACACTCCGCGGCCTTTTCAGCCAGGTGCTTGCAAAGTTCGGCATGCGCAGAAAGCAAAATTTCGACATAGTTTTTGGCTTTAAAAGTAGCACAACACTTTCGACTTTCACTTTTCGCTTTCTCTCCTTCCCTCTCTTTTCGCTTTCCTTGCCTCGTTCTGGGCATTTGTAGGCTTTATTTTGGTAGGAAGAGTTTCTGCAGAAACATTCGTCATCTTATAATTAGGTGATCAGAAAGGTAGGTGGGCAATGGAGCAAGCTTTTCATGGAGATTTCAGGTCAGTGTTACATTGGTTTTTTTGGCCGTTTCTCCAGTTTTCCTTGACTGAATTGTGCTCATTCTGGTATAGTTTGAGAGATCTCTTCTCCCTGCACAAGTTAGTGACAAAGCTGTTCCTGACCGTTAAAGTGAGATTTCACCAGATGGACCGTGGATAAGTTGGACGTATTTTGCCAGATAGTAAGGAAAGGGTTTGAACAAAAAAAAAAAAAAAAAAAATTGCAAAAACTCTGCCTGGGGTCCCCCGTGCTACTTTCGATCCAAAGAGGGAGATTAATCGGTCCCTGAGCCATCTGTGATTAACCCCTTGACTACGGTAGCTCCTTCTGTTAGTGTAATAAAACTAAGGATAGTCTATAGTTCTGAATTTATTCCTTGTTCTTGTTCATGTGGTAAGCAGAGAAGCAGAGTTAGTACAGAACGCATGCGCATTCGTAAAATACGTATTAACCCTTTGGCTGCTAGAGATTTGGCCGAGAAACACGTTTTGAAGCTAGTTGAGGGTTTTTTGGTCAATGTCGTGCTGTTTAAGAGCTAAACCTCCCTACAAACCCGTTTTTCCAGGTTGTACACTCCGCGGCCTTTTCAGCCAGGTGCTTGCAAAGTTCGGCATGCGCAGAAAGCAAAATTTCGACATAGTTTTTGGCTTTAAAAGTAGCACAACACTTTCGACTTTCACTTTTCGCTTTCTCTCCTTCCCTCTCTTTTCGCTTTCCTTGCCTCGTTCTGGGCATTTGGTAGGCTTTATTTTGGTAGGAAGAGTTTCTGAGAAACATTTCGTCATCTTATAATTAGGTGATCAGAAAGGTAGGTGGGCAATGGAGCAAGCTTTTCATGGAGATTTCAGGTCAGTGTTACATTGGTTTTTTTGGCCGTTTCTCCAGTTTCCTTGACTGAATTGTGCTCATTCTGGTATAGTTTGAGAGATCTCTTCTCCCTGCACAAGTTAGTGGACAAAGCTGTTCCTGACCGTTAAAGGTGAGATTTCACAAGATGGGACCCTGGATAAAGTTGGACGTATTTTGCCAGATAGTAATGAAAGGTTTGACAAAAAAAAAAAAAAAAAAAAATTGCAAAAACTCTGCCTGGGGTCCCCCGTGCTACTTTCGATCCAAAGAGGGAGAGATTAATCGGTCCCTGAGCCATCTGTGATTAACCCCTTGACTACGGTAGCTCCTTCTGTTAGTGTAATAAAAACTAAGGATAGTCTATAGTTCTGAATTTTATTCCTTGTTCTTGTTCATGTGGTAAGCAGAGAAGCAGAGTTAGTACAGAACGCATGCGCATTCGTAAAATACGTATTAACCCTTTGGCTGCTAGAGATTTGGCCGAGAAACACGTTTTGAAGCTAGTTGAGGGTTTTTTGGTCAATGTCGTGCTGTTTAAGAGCTAAACCTCCCTACAAACCCGTTTTTTTTCCAGGTTGTACACTCCGCGGCCTTTTCAGCCAGGTGCTTGCAAAGTTCGGCATGCGCAGAAAGCAAAATTTCGACATAGTTTTTGGCTTTAAAAGTAGCACAACACTTTCGACTTTCACTTTTCGCTTTCTCTCCTTCCCTCTCTTTTCGCTTTCCTTGCCTCGTTCTGGGCATTTGGTAGGCTTTATTTTGGTAGGAAGAGTTTCTGAGAAACATTTCGTCATCTTATAATTAGGTGATCAGAAAGGTAGGTGGGCAATGGAGCAAGCTTTTCATGGAGATTTCAGGTCAGTGTTACATTGGTTTTTTTTGGCCGTTTCTCCAGTTTCCTTGACTGAATTGTGCTCATTCTGGTATAGTTTGAGAGATCTCTTCTCCCTGCACAAGTTAGTGGACAAAGCTGTTCCTGACCGTTAAAAGTGAGATTTCACAAGATGGGACCGTGGATAAAGTTGGACGTATTTTGCCAGATAGTAATGAAAGGGTTTGACAAAAAAAAAAAAAAAAAAAATTGCAAAAACTCTGCCTGGGGTCCCCCGTGCTACTTTCGATCCAAAGAGGGAGAGATTAATCGGTCCCTGAGCCATCTGTGATTAACCCCTTGACTACGGTAGCTCCTTCTGTTAGTGTAATAAAACTAAGGATAGTCTATAGTTCTGAATTTTATTCCTTGTTCTTGTTCATGTGGTAAGCAGAGAAGCAGAGTTAGTACAGAACGCATGCGCATTCGTAAAATACGTATTAACCCTTTGGCTGCTAG
>NC_090878.1:19791852-19824352 GCF_036669935.1 Montipora foliosa
TGGCATATCCTTAAGTTTCAAGTTTTTTGCAAATTGCTTAGTTTAACTTTTTACAAAAGATGCCATATCCTTATCCTTTAGGAGGCTCAGAACAGATGTTCAGCCAAGTGCTCCGGCTTATTGTCACACATGCTACCTGAGCCGCTCCAGAGGATCATTAATGAATCAAGATTAATACAACCAGAAATAGTTTGTTAGATTTGGTCAGGTTTATCTCAAAAGTTCGTCCAGCGTCCTTTCCTGATTTGTTTGGAAACAAGTGAGAAACGTTACTTGGCATTCTTCCAGTGGAATTTTTTTCATCTTTCAGCTTTTTCATAAATATTTCAAATTTTTCTTCAGTTTATAGTTCTTTCTCACATCATGTGCCGGGTCACAGAATTATGATATGATTTCAAAATCTAAGAAACAAAATACTTCTCACTGAATTAGTTTTCAAGATACTTTTCAAGCAACAAGTTTTAGAGGGCCTTTGAGCAGCACAGTTGTACCATTATCATAGCAGCAGTTGAGACCCAGCAAACACCCTTTAAAACATTGCCTCGCAATAGTATTACACAGGTATGAAGCTGTAGCCCTTTTGTAAAGATTGGAGTGATCTTTTTCCCATTCCTTAAACTGAGAAAATAATTTCTCTTTTCATCAGTGACCACATTTCTGTCATTCTTTAGAGTGCTCTTTACCTCTTTGAACAATTGTGTATCTAGATTAATGCTGCAGTGACATTTTGCATTTTGCCTGAGTATAATATTTATGCTGATTTCAAAACCCAAGCAGCTGGATACAGTTGAACAACAACAATAATAGTAATAATAATACTAATAATGATAATTATAATGATAATAATAATAATAATAATAATAATAATAATAATAATAATAATAATAATTGTTGCTTGAGAACATTAGCATTATAATAATAATAATAATAATAATAATTATTATTATTTTTATTATTATCATTATTATTATTTTTATTATTATCATTGTTATTATTATTATTATCATTAATATTATTGTTGTCGTTGTTCAACATACTTGTACTATAGAAAGAGTATGCTGTTTCCTTCTTTCCGTGGGAAATATGAAAATAGTACATAAATCAGTTACTAATGGTTCATTTTTTGAGGTTCTATTTTGTTTCCCTAAACTGAAATATTGTGCTACTTTTTCTGATGTGTCCAATAACGCTGACTAATTAATAAAAAATATTGAACGAATGTGAATTAATTATTAAAAGTTGTCACCTTTTTGAGATCTTCGATTTAAAGAGAAATATCAAGGTTAAGATTTTATATTTGCAGAGGTACAACTCAGATTATGTACTACATGGATCCAAACTCGTTTTACTATTGGAGAAGATTTCTTTCAGCATTGTTTCAGAAACCTCAGGACTACGTTGTTGTTATTACTGTCGAACACACAGCACACTTTTGTATGAAATATGAAATAGCAAACAAGAATTTCCTTAGAGCAAAATTAATGTTGCTTGAGAACATTAATGACAACCCAACTTACGGTGCTCATAAAATATTCACAATCTCTTTCCTGTGTTCTTTGCAACTGTCATTAATCTTTTTTCACGTTCATATTATTGTCCATTATCCAAGTAAAATTGTCTCAAAGGAATTGCCAGCACATTTGGACAGCCTGGGTATTGCCCTTTGCAAGGCATTAAAGAACACATCAGCTGTTACTTTGGCAGCATTCAGAAGCAAAGGTTTTCTCTGGAGATCAGCAAAATTTCAGCCACAGCAATTGATGCAAGAAATCTAGAAATACCTCGACTAAAAAGAGGAGATCAAAGTAATCGCTGCTATTTCATTAGGTGAATCGGGGAGGACATCTTAAAGAAAATCTCGCACACTTGGAAATACGCTGCTGTAACGATACTTGCGAAAGGTTCAGCGTATTTCTCCGCCGATATTCCGAACGACTTCCTGTACATTTTCATTTTTGTGCTGTGATTGAGACTTTTCCCTTCGAGAAAAGCCTTGCCAAACGAACCAAGGCGAGTATATGAAGTGATTTCCGTGTAAGAACACACCAAACGACTTCACGGCCTGCTGACCTCTGATTGGGCAAAAAAATTTCTGGTACCAATCAAAATTGAGAATGACCTCTACGGTTTGGAACTGGTCTGGTAACTTGTCCCCAGGGGCTCTTCTCGCCCTACTATGTTTTTCTTCGTCGCCATTTTCTTTCGCCCGTTTTCACTTTCCCTTGCCTCTGTGATCTGCCCCTGGGTCTCCGAGGATGTGAAGTGTGCTGAAAAAAAGCCTTCGTCCACGGACGTCAGAGATCAATAAGTAGCTGAGAGTTGACTGTATTTACCAATGATCCCTGAAACGGCCGCAGAAATCTTCCATTATTTGTTTTCTCTTAACTTAAACCTAACCCTTTCGCCATAGCAAAGTGGAATTTTCCGGAAACGTCCCAAAACTAATCCATCAACCTTCATTGTCATCTATCATGTTTTTCCAGGGCAGTAAGTATTAGCCTGGGAATACAGCCACCAGCAGGCGAAGCGTTACGAATTTTCCGCCCCCCGCGTATGTACAGCGGTTTACCGTTCGAAAGGTAAAATGACTCATGTATATCGGAAGGTAAAAAGTAAACCATGCATAAAATGTGAAAGTCGAATTTTGGCGGGGATAAAACGCCATACTCCTTTACCCTTATCTCAACGTTATAGCGTTTGATTACATGTTTCAGTTTCCAGAGTATCCAAATCGTTGAAAGTTCGACTCCGCCTAAATTTCTTTTCTTCGAAAATGTACATCGTAAAGACTTCTGGCTGGCTCGTGCGCTTTTATCTTTCATGCTCTCTTTGCCTAACTTGGTATATGGATTAGGTAAATGAGCACTGACGTTTGTTTCTAAATCTGCCTTTCGAAGGAGAAGGGGGTACAAATTAGATTGGGTGGAATCGAATTGATCAAGGGGGGAAGGCATGGAAGAATTGGCGGCTAAAGAAATAGTACTTGTGTGAAACTCTCGTATTGTGAACATGTTGGTCATTACTTTATTTACATTTGGTGGCTCCTAAAGGAGCCGTTGGGGTTATCACAGTCTGAACTGAAACCTTCACTTCTTGGCGGGCTTCTTTGATGAGGATTTTTTCTTCGGCGCCTTCTTCGCAGCGGGTTTCTTCGTCGGCGTCTTCTTCGCTGGCTTCGTCTTCGCGACTGGTTTTTTAGCAGCTGGCTTCTTAGCTGGTTTCTTAGCCGCTGTCTTTTTCGCCGCTGCTTTCTTTGCTGCAGGCTTTTTCGGTTTCTTGGCAGCTGCCTTCGGCTTCTTCGCGGCCGGTTTTTTCGCTGCGGGTTTCTTGGCGGGCTTTTTCTTGGGTTTTACTTCTTTCACATCCTTGTTGAGCTTGAAGGATCCCGAGGCTCCTGTACCCTTGGGCTGAACTAGAACTCCACTCGCTACACCTTTCTTAAGAGCCATTTTTAAGTGAACAGCAACATTATCGCCGACCTTGTAGTTCGCTTTGATGTACTTGTCGATGGCTTGCCGAGACGAACCACTGCGTTCCTTCAAAGAAGCGAGCGCGGCTTTGATCATCTCGATGTATTTTGGATGCTCAGCGGGCTTTGCTGGTTTCTTTGCCTTGGCAGGAGTTTTCTTCGGCGATTCAGACATCTTGACTTCGATTCTCCACCTACAGAACTCACAGTAACAAACAGATTTAATGCAAAGTCATAGCGGGGAACCGAATATGTAGTAACGATGCGGACCACCGTGAAAACAGTTTACGTAGCAGCCTTGTTCGACTATGTTTCCAGAATTTTGTGCTTGTTGAGTAACTTTCACTGGACAAAAAGACCCACTTTAAAGCTCCATATCATTCACCTTTGCGAAATATTGAAGTTTGTTTAATGGCAAATACTCTGCTGTTATTTTTTCTGCACCAAGCTGTCCCAAGACGGTGAAATTTTCAGATTTATGGTGCGACCTCGATCCAAAACTTATCAAGCGTCATGTTTATGGTTAAAAATCTCAAAAATTATACGAAGAGTTCTCACGCTTTCAAGAAATTCTAAGAGGTTATTTATCATTAAATTTATGTTATGAATCTGGATGAAAGAAAAATAACAAATGATCGAGTTTAATGCAGATTTCTTCAAGCAACAAAGACAAGGATGACTCCAGGGCGTCTAGCATTGTTCTCTGAAAGCACACCTTCGCCGAGTTAAAAATGCTCTCTTTTCTTTAATAAAGCATTTACTCGCTTGAAAAGATCGTCTACCAAGCAGTGATTTATGAAAGTAACATCCAAAAAAAGGGAAAGAAGTTTGTCCAACATAATATTTTCTAATCAGAGGTAGCGCATCGGCTGGTTGCATTTGGTCAGGGAAACTTCTAAGGAAATAACTCGTTAGGAAATATATTCGATCAAGTGCTTTAGCCCACTTTGTGTAGTTTATTTTCGTTCGACGTTCTCAATGTTGTTCGTGAGACACAAATTACCATTTTACGGACTGGTATTTATCAACTTTCATTTGCGGTAAGTTTACTTTGGCCCCGCTGACAGTGAACCGATTGTACCGATTTTTCGCATGTGAACAGTTTGGCTCGACTACCTGAGACGAGGCAGCAAAACCTTAAATGCGTACGCATAAAATAAACAGGAAAGAAGCAACAAACCTGATATATGTTGCTAGCGTTCGCTTTCGAATAAAAGGTTTTTCCGCCAAAATTCTCACTGCAGCTAACGGAATCTCTCGATTCAAAAATCATTTATTCACTAACTTTGCAAAAATAGACCTTTCTTTAAACCAGGGTTCGTACACTTTAAAGTTTTTCAAATTCCATGACTTTCCATGACCTTTTCCATGACTTTCTGCAATTTTCCATTACCTAAAGTTTAGCTGCCAGTTTCGAAAATTGTCAAAATCAACCTTGTTTTTGGGGTATTTTCTGACATAACTCGTCTTCATTTTATTTTGTCCTTGCTTCCACTTCTGCAATAATTTACGTACCACACGTAACTATAATTTTCCATGACTTTCCATGACCGACAATTAAATTCCATGACTTTCCAGGCCTGGAAACTGAAATACTTCAATTCCATGATTTTCCAGGTTTTCCATGACCTGTACGAACCCTGTAAACTACAGATTACTGCTCAGTCAAGATTGTCAGGCCATTTTCTGAATGTGAAAACGCAACTATACTTAATAAAAGACGAACTACAAAGAAAGATGCGTCTTAATTAATATATACGCATAATTAAGTAAGGTCAGTTTTTGTCTCGGTCACGCAATAAGATCGCTCGGTAAGTAAAAGTTGTCTCTGTCGGGTACCAGACAGGGTTTCTTTATAATATAAAACCCTCCATTCAAGTCAGATACGAAATTTACAAGACTATCTGTAAAACAAAGTGAGAAATCCACCCCGCTATTTCCACCAGAAAAACTAAACCCAGTGATTTAAGGGTAAGAATTTAGAGTGTGGTTAAACTCCAAAACACATACTATTTTTCGAGGTCAGCGCATTAGTGAAACCAGAAGCTTCTAATTTTGCGCGCAAATATGAATGTGACCATCGGACCACTATATTTAACAGAGAAGGGGAAACAAATTCTGTCGGTCATTGCTTTTATTCAAGTGTTGGCTCCTAAAGGAGCCGTTTGTTTTGTGAGATGCGTTTCCTTCTTATGCTCGCTCTCCCCGGATTCGGCGAGCCAACTGAATATCTTTGGGCATGATGGTGACACGCTTGGCATGAATGGCGCACAAATTGGTGTCTTCAAATAGACCAACGAGGTAGGCTTCGCTTGCTTCTTGAAGAGCCATCACAGCAGAGCTCTGGAAACGCAGATCGGTCTTGAAATCCTGGGCGATTTCTCGCACAAGACGCTGGAAAGGCAGTTTGCGGATCAACAGCTCGGTGGACTTCTGGTAACGACGGATCTCACGAAGAGCAACTGTTCCAGGCCGATATCGGTGAGGTTTCTTGACTCCACCAGTAGCAGGAGCGCTCTTACGAGCGGCTTTTGTCGCAAGTTGTTTGCGTGGAGCTTTCCCTCCGGTTGATTTTCGAGCGGTTTGCTTGGTACGGGCCATTTTAAAACTGACAAATTGACAATATTCCAAACACTCAGTTGCGAGAAATATAAGCAGATAAAAAATCTGTTATAAGAAAGATGTTTATATCTACCGCGTTCTTTTCTGATTGGGCAAAATTAAAGCCTTGTGATTGGCTAAAGTTACAGCCTTGTGATTGGTTGTTGTAATATTATGTGAACAACTCGTCTGATTGGTTTATTGCTGGAGCTTTCGATCCGTGGAAAAGCGAAGCTCGAAGATTTACCACATTACTCCACTTTAGAGCAAAATGGCCCACGGAATAGTCGTTTTTTAATGTTTAAATAAAGGATAAATAAGATAGCAAACCATAAGGCTTCTTTAAATTGTACAATGGGGAATTTTAATAACAATTTAGCGAGACAAACGTCTCTCCACTTCTTGTTGTTGTCGTCAAACCACTGCTCGCCTCGAATAGCTGTAGCTAACTGCGAGTATATATATAGTGGTACATCATATTTTTCATTTTCCAAACTTTGAAATATAATTGTAATAAACTTGTAGTAAAAATAAATTGTATTAAACTTGTTGTTATCTTTTTCACATGACATATTCTAAGGCCCTGTTTACGAGCAGGTAGACGGCAACCCTAGTGCTAGGGTTACCCTAGCACTCACACATTTCTTCTTTTTTTCAACGACGTGTTTACAAGGCAGCTAGGGTTACCCTGGCGCTAGGGTAAGCCTGGGTGCTTTCCATTATGCCAAAGATTTAAATGGAACGGTCCTTTTCGGTTCGGTCCGACCGGAATATTTGGGACCACCTCTGGAGGTGGTCCTCTTTGACCGATCGGTCCGGTCCTATAGCGTGTGATTCCCGACAAAATTCAACGTTAAATTCTGTTTTGCACACTTTTCATTTTGTTACTCAAATTGTGTTCTGTGTTCAAATTGTTAAAATCAAATTCTATTTTGTATTCCAAATTCTATTCTGTTCAGTTTGAATTGGCTTTATAATTGTTTGGTTCGCTATTTGGGAGCAGATCCTTAAAAGACATACTCGTTCGAGCCAAACTCTAAGCTGGCTAAAACACCTGGATAGGAGTTGTGTAGGCTTGTCACACTCCATACGGTCCGACCGAAACGTGCTGTTCCATTTACAAAAATTGTCGTTTCAATTTCCAGTCCCATTTCACTGTGATGTAACCGAAATTTCGGTCGAAACGTAAATGGAACGCTTCGGTCCGGTTGGAAATTTACTTTTGATTAAAAATGTCGTTCCATTTTTTCTTGGTTAGTTCCACTGGTCTCGGACCTGATGGTCAGGCATAATGAAAAGCACCCCACGTGGACAACCTCCAGTGGTAGTCCTCTTGTTCCTTTCGGAACGGAATTCGCGAAATGCCCTTACCATTTGCGAGAATCCTTCCGTTTCCAGGCCCTTTCTCACATGATCGAGTAAATATATGGGATGGAATGCTGTAGTACATGTAAATGGTAAGCGCCATATTCTCTTCCATTTAAGGACGGTGCCTACTATTGTTTTGTATTGCGCATACTTTCTGCGCATCTCGAGATTTCCTATCGGCAGTGCTTATTAATACAGGGATATTTTTGCGCGGTTCAAAACTATGTGGAGAAAGCAGAACTTAGCAAGTGTTCTTGGTATCCAAAAAGAAAATTGGGGGTAACCACGCATTTTTCAGAGATAATTACGCTTGAATTTGGAAAAGAACGCCATACATTGCTTTGTATTTTAAAGCTTTTTACAAATATTGTTGATTAATTATCTTCGAAAAATGCGTGGTTACCCCCAATTTTCTTTTTGGATTTCAATAACCCTTGTTAAGATCTGCTTTTCCCGCATAGTCAGTAAACCGCGCAAAAAATATCTTTGAATTAGTAGGCACCGTCCACGAGTTACCATCCACTAAGAAGAGTATTTTACAAACGGTTCAGAGATGCGAGCAGCGCTAGGTAATTTGGACAGATGAGGGCCGAGACAAACTGCTATAAAATACAAATAAATTTACAACAACAGCTTAATTCAAAAACATCATATTAATTTGGTGTCGTTATTGCGCGCCTATATGAACAGAATCTACGTCATTTTGTGAGCATAATTTCGAAAATCAGTAGCATAATTTGGAAATTATGGCATAATTTTGGCATAATCTGGCAAAATTTCGAGCACTGCTAGTAGCATAATATGCCACTTTTAGGAGCACAAATGCACAATCCGCCAAGGCCTACGCAGTACCGTAGACATAGGTTTTTCGACAGTTTTGTTTCCGCCCAAATTGGACAATTTTATGCAAGGGCCAGCTGAACAAAGTAGAAATGCCGTTCCTTGGGAGATGTAACCAGCGAATAAATTGTGGACTATTAAAAAACAAAAAATAAAAAATAAAATTAAAAAATAAATTTTTGGCCCTATATCGCCCGAAGGCGCCCGAAATGTCTCGGGATTGGAGAGAAATTACGGGTAAGCCTGGGTGCGAGTGCAGTGTTCGACTGTTCCATTGCCACCGAAGGTCTTCGAAAATTTCGTGTTGGAAGTCATGTCGTTCAACAAATTGTCCATAGCTTCTGTAGATTGTAAAGAAAAGCGCGTTTTGATGCGCGTTGACTTCAATGTGCCTCTTAAGGGAAAGGAAATTACCAACAACCAACGCATCGTGGCAGCTTTGCAGAGTATTCGCCACTGCTTAGATAATGGCGCACAGAGTGTGGTGTTGATGAGCCATCTGGGACGCCCAGATGGTCGTGTTGCAGAGAAGTATTCCTTGGCTCCTGTTGTTGATGAACTGAACAAGCTCTTGAAGAAGGATGTGAAATTTCTTCCCGACTGTGTAGGCCCTGAAGTGGAAGAGGCCTGTCTGTCCCCTAGCCCTGGTTCAGTGATTTTGCTGGAAAACCTGCGTTTTCATGTCGAAGAAGAAGGCAAAGGTGTTGACAGTGATGGGAACAAAGTTAAAGCAAGTAAGGAGGACGTTGGCAAGTTCTGCGCATCCTTGGCAAAGCTAGGAGACATTTATGTCAATGATGCCTTTGGGACGGCCCATCGCGCCCATGGTTCCATGGTTGGTGTCAATTTGCCAATAAAAGCTGCAGGATTTCTTATGCAGAAGGAACTGGTGTATTTCTCTAAGGCAATGGAGAATCCCGAGCGACCATACCTGGCTATCCTAGGAGGAGCTAAAGTCGCAGACAAGATTTTGCTTATAGAGAACCTGCTTGATAAAGTAGACGACATGATCATTGGTGGTGGAATGGCGTATACATTTGTGAAAGTACTTCACAATATGGAGATTGGAAAGTCTCTCTTTGACGAAGATGGGTCCAAAATCATTAATAAGATCTGTGATAAAGCAAAAGAAAAGGGAGTGAAGATTCACTTACCAACAGATTTTGTTGCCGCCAGTAAATTTGCAGATGATGCTGATACTGCCAGTGCAACTCTTGAATCTGGGATTCCTGCCGACTGGATGGGCTTAGACATTGGACCAGAGAGTCTCAAGAAATTTCAAGAGGTGGTGATGAAAGCAAAAACCATTGTTTGGAATGGTCCCATGGGTGTGTTTGAGATGTCAAAATTTGAGGTAGGAACCAAAGGTATCATGGATGCAGTTGTTGCAGCCACAAAAAGTGGTACAGTATCCATTATTGGCGGTGGTGATACAGCTACTTGCTGTGCTAAGTATGGAACAGAGAATCTTGTCAGCCATGTCAGCACTGGAGGTGGAGCTTCTTTGGAGCTTTTGGAAGGTAAATCAATCTTGAACCTGCTTGTTTTTCCATTCAAGTTGTTCATGCCCTGTTCCACAGAAAAGGAAACCACACTAGGCAGGGACTAATGTCTTCAAATCTTAATGAACATTCCCTGCAGAGGTTTCTTTTTTTGCTGCCTTGCTGGGCTGACGAGACTTCTGACATAGGTCAAGACTCACCGTGTTGAGGATGTGCGGCAGTTACTTAGCGACCGAATCCTCACGTGATACTACATGTTGTGTGGGCTCACTTAACAACAACAGAATGGGCCATTTCCGAGTTGCTGTTTGTCTCGGTTTTGAAATGAGTCTTGGTGCTCAACTATTGTAAGGGAAATGAGTTTGATTTGCATAAGAATACTCAACTCATTTCCATTTGAATGGTTGTGCACCAGAATTTGCTTTGAAGCTGAGGCATGTTGCAACTCAGAATGGGCTATTACTGTAAAGGATTATGCATGGGACACAGCAGGCTCAAGTCACAATCTGCAAACATATCATGGGGCATGTGGTTTGAAGAGTGTCGTCCAAGGTTGTGGACAGCAGTTGGATCCTAGAGAGTTTCAACCCATGGCAGAGGTCTCTTTTCCCGCACTCGTCAGCCCAGCGAACACAAAAATAAAGGAAACCTTTGCTAGCAGGGAATAATGAACAGTATTTGGGTTTTTAATGGTTCCAACACGTGCCACCGCGCACCGGTGGCTCAGTTGGTTGAGCACCAGGCTGTCGCATGGGAGGTCGCGAGTTCAATTCCGGCCGGACCAACACTCAGGGTCTTTAAATAACTGAGGAGAAAGTGCTGCCTTTGTAACTACATCTGCAAATGGTTAGACTTTCAAGTCTTCTCGGATAAGGACGATAAGCCGGAGGTCCCGTCTCACAACCTTCCAATGTTAATAATCCTGTGGGACGTAAAAGAACCCACACACTTGTCGCTAAGAGTAGGGCACGCACTTCCCGGTGTTGTGGTCTGTCTTCTGTTGTGTATCATAGAGGGCCATGTGTTAGAAAACTCTTTACTGGGTTAATCATGTATTACCCTCTCAAAATAAAGAACATTGTATTGTATTGTATTGAGTCAATCATATCCAGGAAGACAAGACAGTCAAATTATTGTTTGTGACAAAAGGAGCACTTGATCCTCAGTTTTCAAAATTCCACAGTTGTTTGTCCAACCTGCATTTTGTCATGTGCACACTGCCAGTACCCTACCAATTCATAATCCAGAATTTTGATGCATAATTTGCACTGGTATTGCACATTTTTTGCACTGGTGTTACATCTGAACTGCACTGCTCTTAGCCAACCAGAATTTAGTAATTTTTTTCATGTACATTATTAGATGTGGAAATGGGACATGACATCATGATAATGTTTAGTGGCAGACTTAATAGTTAGTCGTACACCACTTGGTATGACAATCGTGCTATACATGAGGGAGACAGTATTGATTTCCTTGAAAAAGAAATAAAATTTTTGTATTAAAATAGAGTTTGATTCAAAACAGAGTTGTGTGCAGTACAGTTAACATTTCTTTGATGCTCTGATATGAGAGTATATAAAATGGTACATTTTGTTGTTTTCGTGATTCTGTGATATGTTGTTCCCTGTTCTGTTGACTGACTTGAACATTTGACTGATGATACTATTAATTTTGTCAACAGGTAAAACTCTTCCTGGAGTAGCTGCCTTATCAGATGCCTGACTATGTCCAAGTCATCTGTGAACTACATACAAAAAACCTTCAATGACTTACCTCTCTGTGATTTGGTTTTAGGTAGTTTAAATTATTAGTAACAAAATTAAAAAAAAGATTCTCTTAGATAGATCATTTGAAAGCAACCAATATGGAAAATATTATTCTAATACCAAAGTATTTCAGTTCTTTTGTTAAATTTGCTATAATTATGAAATGATTATTGGTATGATTGGTTGGATCTTGAACATAACAGCAGACAAAGTTGAACTAATCATTTTGATCTTAAAATGATAATGGCCCTAGCTTAATGTTACTTATGCACCTTGATCAACAATTATTGAAAAGAAGTTTGGAAGAATCCAGGCCTCAGGAAGTTATTTATGGCAAGACTGGCACTAACTAGATGTAAAATCCTTAATTTCATCTGTACCGGTAGTGATTTTTTGAACTTTGATAATAATTATTAGCACAAATTATTGCCTGTTGATCAACGTAACCCATACTTGATCATGTGACACTGTAATTGCACTGCTTCACTAACTAAGCTACCAAGTCAACAAGAAGTGGGTTATTACTATTATTTTTGTTGTTGTTGTTGTTGTTGTTGATGTTATTAGTACAGTCATCCAGAAAGGGTGATGAATATTAATATTATAGGTCTCCTTCTTAGCCACCCAGGCTGTAGTTGTGTAATGTTCATGTTCCCACTAAAGTATGATATGATTGTAATTTGCTTAATCTCTGAATAATAATAATAATAATAATAATAAATAAATAATAATAATAATATTATTATTATTATTATTATTATTATTATTATTGTTGTCCGTTTATAACAATCGTAATGAAAGTTAGGTGCTGAAGTATTTACCTTTTAACTTGCATTGAATGATAAAAGGAATAGTTACCACAAAGGAATTATTTCATTTAGAAAATGGCTATTCGCATTTCTATTATATTGTTTTTCTTTAGTGATGTTATTGGGCTTCCTGCTTTAGGGATCAATTTTGTGTGGTGAGGCATTTGAAGCAGCACCAGGCATTGGGACTGTACTATTTACATGCAGCTTTCAGATGCGATATTCTAACAACTGGGATCTGATTAGGTCCATTGTTTCTGGTTCTGAATAATAATTTATTTTCTCAGTTTTTCCCTCAAGGTGTTTTTAGTTTTCTGTACCTAGTGGTGTTGCATCTTTATGTTGTAGCTAGATTTTGGCTCTTGTAATCTGTCATGTCATTCCAGCTCTCAAATGATTCAAGTGTAGTATTTGTGTATATTGTTTGTATTATGTGATTAGCGACAGTAATATTGAAGGATTGAGCTGTCAACGAGGGCAGATGGACTTGTTTCCTCTAATGCCAAGTGACCTGTAACCACCCTTTATGCTACGTTATCTATCTGCTCTGTGGTCCTCTCCATGTGTAAATGGGCAAGAACAAACACCACACAGGTAAAAGAAGCCAGAAAACTTCAGACTTCAAGAGAAAAAAAGACTGAAGGAGAGTAGCTGGGAACTAATTTTGGAAACATCCCCATGGGAACAATGCATTTTAAATTTCATGTGATTAACAAGGAGAAGGCTATACCCCCCCCCCCCCCCCTCCCACTTTTTCTTACCATGTTGTTTTCAGGCTTGATCAAAGACTTAGTAATTTACACTACTCATACCTATACCAAGACCTAGCCCGCCCACTTTCAAACATACTCCGCGGCTCCTGGAACAACTCAAGGGCTACACTGGGTGTCTCCCTTTCTGTTTCTTTTCTTTTCTCTTAGTGTAGTACCTTAAGCACATTGAAGTTGGATTTTTTCCAAGTATCACTCCAGTCATCATCAGAGCACCAAGGTTCACATTCACTATTTTAAAAGGGGACATAGTTTTTGATTGAATGAAGAGGTTGGTGACCCACTGGCTCCTGAACTGTGCCCATTGATGGGTAAAATCATTTGGTGTTTGAGTATTAAAAATTAGAAACCAATTATGGGTTTCTGGTAAAATCTATTAAGTCTCTCTCCTAGTAGGCAATGGGTTAATAGATTTGCCACATTTTTGACAAGACTGTCATCTTTATTTATTAATGACCTAGTTCTTGTGACTCTCCTAAAGTGCAGTAATAGGACGTCTATGCTAGCAATCACATGGTCAGAGTCATCAAAAGGATACACCTCTTCTTAATTGTTTGTTGTCTTAGTTGGGTGGGTAGCAACCAAGTTGGTGGTAACCTTGACTTGTCTTGCTACAGACCTTGCTGCTTGTGAAATCTTACCAAAGGACACATTGGAAACAACTAGTCTATATTTTCAGCTTATTATTGGTATAGACTGGAAAGATAATGAAGCCATGATGGAGGAGAAAAATTATTGGCCTACGGGTATTAACACGAGACCAACACAAACTGAGACGGGCATGAGTCTGTATCGGCCTCTATACATTTCTTTTCTTACATTTACACAAGACCTACCTGACAATGAGCTCAGTATGACTGTCTCGGTTGTAGGACAAAGGCGAGAAACTCTCATACCAGTCTGAATCTATTTTGTTCTCGTGTAAATAACAAATCTCAAACCTGATCCAGAAATTTCAAGCCTGTATGCTTTTGGGCCTGCGATATATTTATGAGACAAAAGATATCATTCCATCCTGAAACCAGGCTTCAAGCATTTTGTACAAGTTCATACCGGCCTGAGTTTGTGCCCGTCTCATGTAAATATCCACTATTAAACTCGAAGGACACTGATCACTTGTTCTGCAGTGGAAGGAACTTGTACACAACATGGACCACTCCTACGGGCAACCCCTAGGGCAGCTTGAACAAGTGGCAAATTGAGTCAATGAAAGCTTGCAACAATGAAATAGTCATGGTGTATCAAACTACCGTAAACACTCACAGATAAGCCGCAGGTCCCCTGTAAGTATTGTACCAGTGTATTTTAGAAGTTTATTGAGGTGAGGAAAGATGGGGAAAAGTTCTCACGCACTTGTCACTTGCTTTCTTGTCTTCTCTCCTCTGGATGTGCCTGTGATTTTGTTGCCCCCTTCCTATTCGCCCATGTCACACACCAGCCATATTGTCCTGGGAGACCAAAAAAGCTTTGTTTTACCACGCCAAGCCTCACAGTGGAAACCATGGGGGTGAGGCTTGGCGTGGTAAAACAAAGCATTTTTGGTCTCCCGGGACAATATGGCCGCCATGTGACAAGGGCGAATTGTCGTCATATTCAGCAATTTTATCTTTTTGGGGTATGGTCCATGGAGTGAGGGTCTGATTAAAAATGAAAGCTGTTGCCAAGAAACATTTTATTATCCTTGACACCACACATAAATCTTTGTTTGTCACCAAAATTAGCTAAGTCTTAATTTATTCTGCTTAAAATCAAATCAAATATTAATTATGAAGCAATTGCTATTTTTTTTTTTAGTTTATTAATTCCCATCTGTTGATACCCTGGGTCCCAGTTAACTGTAATCCATATACTGCTTCATAACTTCAGAAGCAGAACATCTGGTAACCGAGGTAACCTTTTGCAGCTGGTACTGCCAGCATTTATGTTAGAAAGAGTAAGTGGATTTCAGGGTATTCTCCGATTTCCACCTTCATCTCATGTCAAAAGCCTCCTTAAAGCCTTTTAAATGTCCTTTTGCTGTCACAAATCTTATTTTCATATTTACATGTATTACTTCCTCTTCACATCCCTGTGTGAATAAAATGTTAGATTAATATTTTTAATTTTTTTGAGATAAAATGGTGATCAGGTCACGTTGCTGATTCACGTTGCTAGCATTCTGTTTCAAGTTATTTGTTTGTCGCTTTTGGCCACAGTCTTTGACAGATTAAAATGGAACAGAAATGCCCCTTCCCCCACTCGCCATTTTCTTATCTATGATTTTTGGGGGAGGGGTGGTCTCCAACGATTGCGGGTTTTCTCGGGAATCTTCGTATTTTCCCGGAATATCTTCGTGACGAGCATGATTTGAAAACTTCGCGGGACAAAAAAATCATGGCGGAAGTAGAAGAGCTTGTTCTTTTCAGTCAAAACTTCAAGGTTTGTTTTTATCAATTGGTTATTGATATTTGAACTTGTCGTTGACTCTATGTCTTTAATTTTTTTTTTTTTGAGATTGATAAGAAAACTGATGGCGCTTTATACATTTTCCACTATCGCTTCGCTTTGCATCTTTCTTTCGCTTAGTTGCAAGTATTTTGATTAGCTTTTTCTCGTTTGATTTAGCTGGCAAATGCTACCGAAAGCAATGGAAAAGGTGAAGACACTTAATCAATATGACAGATTTAATTACATAAAGAAATATATTGGATTTACTTCGAATATTTTTCCCATTTCGATCGCGTCATCGATGCAGACAGTTGTTTCGTGAAGCCACATAAAAACGCACTTTGTCTGAGTCTGATGTGGTCACAGAGTATTTGGAAAATACTCTCCGGTTGGCGGACACCCAGACGCAACCTTGATTCTTATTATTTTAATGTTGGTGATGTTGCAAGCGAATCATATTGGGCATTTCCTTGACTCCTTAATTTAATTTAACAAGATGTGACGAGAGTTAATAATTATATGAAAACCATATAATAACTGCGACGATCAGCATTAAATTATTTTAATTAAGTTTGTGTTATGTTATGTAGACATTATATTAAGACATAAGTTTGATGCTCAGCTACATACTGGTCTGGAGAAACTTGAAGGTAGCTTTAAAAGTTAAAAGAAAAACCTAACTTTTTAATTTATAAGCGGCGCACTGGTGGCTCAGTTGGTTGAGCATCGGGCTTCATGCGAGAGGTTGCGGGTTCGAACACCGGCTGGATCAACACTCAGGATCTTAAAAGAGCTGAGGAGAAAGTGCTGCCTTTGGGTGTTGTGGCTGTCCTGTTCTCTCCAGCTGAAGTGGCTGGCTTGGCAGTGATCAGTATCTAATAATGCTTACGACTAAGCAAAACCGCCAAGAAGGGACTTTGATGAGTGCTGGAACATGTAGATGTAGATGTAGATCTATGTATTCAAATTTCCACAAACCAAACCAGAGTTGCATCAAACTATGTCTAATTTGTCAATTTGGAGCTGGTTGCTTGAAGCCTGGTTAGCACTAACCATTGGTTAAGAGGTATAAAAACCTAGAAGTTTCCTTGGTATTTGATACTTGTTAGTGCAGCTAACCATGCTTTGGGCAATCCAGGCCAGGTTGCAATTTGAACCTTGCCTTTGTTGTATTTAACAATTTTTATTCCATGAGCATGGGTACGTTGGATATGAGGTGATAGATAGGCAATGACGTGTGTGTAGCCCCAACAGACCTTTTTTGCTTGTACGTTTTGTTTTCCCAATACAGATCATGTGATAATACCCAGGAGATTTGGTCCTTTCTTTTGTTCATTAAAAATGGTGCATGCAGACATATTCATGCTTGCATGCTCTCTTTTTAATGAGCAAAACAAAGGACCAATCCTCCTGAGTATTATCACATGATTTGTATTGGGAAAACAAATTGTACAAGCGAAAAAGGTCTATAAATTTGGCTATAATCATGTCATATCCAACAAGTGAGGGTGGAACAATAATTGTTTTATTAAAAATGTCCACAAATTATGGATGGATAAATCTTCCCTTCTTATATTTTGTAAAAACAAAAAAGAGGAGGTTTATAGTTATATATATGTGTAGAGCATGGTATAATAAGTGTAAGTAATCACATGATTTCAAGTACAATTTGGAATAAATAAGCACCAATAATTTTTTTCAAAGATAAGCAAAATTGCACTGGCCTGCAGGGCGAGTGCAATTTGTAGTCTTTGAAAAAATTTATAAGTGCTCATTAATTTTATTCTAAATAATTGCATGAAAAAAGTCATGTGCTTACTTATTAATAATAGACATGAAAAAATTTGAGATGGTTAATTAAGCAGAAGCAACACACGCCGCGACCCGTATCACACAATCACACAAAAATTGTGCCATCCAGGGCTTGAGTTTAATTTCAAAACAAAAGATTTGATTGGTTCTAATCAAATCCTGTCGTTGATTAGCCAATCAAATGGAAGATTCTGTCTGTAAATTACACTGAATTAATAACTCTTTTTTTTGCACTGTGTTTGACAAAAACAGCACTGGTCTCAACCAATCAGAATTGAGTAATTTTGTTCTGCATATTATTAGCTCATATACCATGATGGCTAAGCCAATCAAAACACTAGAACTGCATTATGCAATGATCTAGTTTTTTATAGTCATTATATTTTCCCCTTGATGAGGATGAAGTAGAGTTGTTAATTGACTTGCCTGAGATCACCAATCAATCACTCAATTCTTATTTCTGTTTTCATGTATATAATTATGTAGCTTCAGTTGAACAGAGTAAGAAAGATACCAGTCCTGAAAACTGCATGCATGATCATAGGACAGAGCCAGGTAAAGTAGGAGGCGAAAGTGAGAATCCTTGGATGCAGAAAGAAAATCTCATTGACCCTGGAGGAGATATGGAACCTCCTATTGAAGGTATAGCCATCACGAGAATTATATGAGAACGGAAAAAAATGGAAACAATACCGGAACACCGGAATAACGTTGGTGGTGATAATGAAAAACATGCATGAAGCAAATCGCTGATGGAAGAAAGCGAACAAGTTTACCATTTACTAACATGTTAGAGGTCAACTTTTAGCGCGCTGGACTCCAGATCAAGTGGTCCGGGTTCGAGCCCTGGGCCGGGTCATTGTGTTGTCTTCTTGGGCAAGACACTTTACTCTCACAGTGCGTCTCTTCACCCAGGTGTATAAATGGGTACCGGCAAATTTAATGCTGGGGGTAACCCTGCAATGGACTAGCTTCCTATCCAGGAGCGAGTAGAAATACTCCTAGCCACTTCATGCTACAGTAACCGGAGATAAGCGCCAGCCTGATGGGCCACTAGGCTCGTAGCAGACTTTACCTTTACCTAGAGGCCAAGCCCAACTTGTCTAAAGGCATATTACTTTATCTGGCGGATAAGTCACTGTATCCAATGGTTTCAGTATTTGCAAAGATTTAAGCATTTGCTCACATAACTGTGAATTTGCATACTTTAAGCGAGAACGCGTGTGTTATGAGTCAAATGAGTCATGAGTCATGAGTCAATGGACTCACAGTCAATATAGCAATAATTTGTTGATTAAGCCTAAGCCCTCGTTTCAGTGATTAGGCCTAAGCACTCTCTGAAATTTTACCTTTCATTTTATGGTTTAATTAACTGCTCTAACTCGTTGACTCATTGACTCATTGACTCATGACTCATTGACTCATAAATAGTTGACACTCACTTTAAGCACCTCTAAGTTTAAGTCATATTTGAAAACCTTTCAGACAGTGTTTAATGCAAAGAATATCTAACAATAATAATTAGAACTTATAATTTGTACGATTTTCTATGGCGCACAATGATTAAATGATCAAATGCGCTTTTACACGCTGGATAGTGACTTTAATATCCACTGGATATTAAAAGTTATCCAGCTTTTGAAGAAGTGGGACAAGAACTGTAACAGTGTTTTAAATCTACTGATCTCAAATCACCTATCCTTGCAGCCATATAATTTTACATTTGGCAATATAGGTTAGTATGTAGTATTTTAACACAGGTAGGTGCTGTGAAGCAGGGGAGGGGAGATTGTAAGAAACTTTTGCAGCAAAGGAAAAGAACATATTTTGTCAAAAATGTGCGCTTTTATCATTTAGACATTTTCCAGCCGCCGCCTCAAGCAAAGAAAAAGAAGAGAAAGAAAAAACGAGCCAGCGACAGTGTTTGCGAAACCTTTTATGGTATGTAAGTGTTCGATTATCACAATCCAGGAAAAGATCTTATTTTTATGCTTCAGAAGTACTCCTAATGAATTGCAAAGCCATGGCAAAACTATAGTGCATAGGTACGGCGGTAGTTGGTCTGGTGATGATGGAGGAGAGAGGGATTGAGGGGGAATTTCTTAGAAAACTGCAGTGAATGAAAGAAATGTATATTTGGAGTGCTGGTTTTAGATGATGAAAGATTGCAATCACCCTCACAGTTATCTGGACAATTTAAGCAAAATTTTGCACCTGAAAAATTCAGGCAGCTTCAACAGGATTTGTATTTGACATATAATTGCGGAGTTTATGGACAAAAATGGCTTTTTATGACAATTTCAAAATATGTAACACTGAAGATGACGGATGTACCGTCGAAACATATCTGGAAAATTAAAGAAAGTTGTTATTTTTATACGACTATCTATATTGTTGCTGCTATCTAGACCTTAAAGAACGAACTGTTTTAAAAGTGTTTTTAAATTTCTTTATTATTGTATGTCTAACAATATGTTCACTTGACATTTAAATCTCTCCAGTTTTGACCTCTTACTGCTTCATGCTTCTCTTAATCAGGTGTCAGGTTGAATGGTACAGTCAAAAACATGCACAGGCAACATCATTAATGAAGGCTACTACAATAAGCAGTCTGTTTACATTTTGGTGCTCAATGAATTGAAATTCACCGTGTTTGATTAATTCCAGATGTATACAAAGTTCTGGATGATATCCTTGGCCAAGGAGCTCATACCACAGTTAAGACTTGTGTGAAACTCACCACCAACCATGAGTATGCTGTGAAGGTTAGTAATAACAAACTTTGATTCTTAACAGGGATTTGCAGCCATTGTCCTAAATTCCCCATTGAGGAGTAAAATTTTTGCAGGCACTAGACAGAGAAAAATTCTATAAGTTAGAGGTCTTTTTAAGGAGAAAAAGATTCAAAGTGCTACTATGACGAAAAAAATCACTGCCTTTTTTCCTTCAGTTTTGAAAGTGTGTTTTCTTCTTGTGTTAGACTTGCAAAATTTTAATCCTTCATTTTTATCCAAAGGCTGTTTACTTTGAGTGTAAGTTTTGGATTTCATGGCCCGCCATTAATCTCGTTCAAAACTACAACTGATTCACCTCAACTGGTTGGATTTAGGGAAAAGTGATGTCATTATTTTACTCACTAGCTTTTCAGCGTGTATTTGCAGCTTATTATATATGCAAACCACGAATCTAAAAGTCTGAACATCTGAAACTCCTGTGCTGCATATTAATTAATTCAACTGCGTACACAGGCATTGCATTCTTAAACTTGTCAGTGTTTGACGTAATTTTCTCCTCAATCTGGACAGTTCTCTCAAGACTTTAAAGTTTATAATAGTAATGGTGGACCATTAAATAGGAAAACTTCAGCTAAAATAAACAGGTGTCTATTTGAAATCAAGGCTTAAAACTTGGGTCACTTTTTTTAGTTAAGTTTTAATTAACAAAGTTTTGAAAACCAAAGGAAGCATAGAATTGATTTTTTTGGTCATAGAAGCATTCTTTAACGATATTGGTAAGAATGTTGAGTATCCTTTAGTAAGGATTTTATTGAAGATTTTTGAGTGTTGTAAAACCAAAACCAAAAACCAATCAAAACTCGAAGTAATTACACATAGCTGACACAAAGCACACTCAGGAAAATGTGCATGCGCGAGCCACAATAATATTGGTTTTCAGTTGGTTTCACTTCTCATTGGTTGAAAAAGTACGAACTTTGAACCAATCACTGAGTGAAGTAATGCCAATTGAAAGCAATTCGCTAATTACTTTTGACACTCAATTGAAATCCGCTCTATCATAATCAGGGAATACCCAATCACATAGTGACAACCAGTGTACTGTACCTAATTAAGAGAGAATATGTTCTCATCTTTTATCAATTTTTTGTTGAAACAGATCATTGAAAAGACAGCAAAGGTGAACAGACAACGTGTTCTCAATGAGATAGAGCTTCTTTATCAGTGTCGAAGACACAAGTAAGACAGTGTTCCAACTAAGGGATGGTGCTAAGGGTCTAATGTTAATTTAAAAATATATGTTCACAGCCTGCATGAAATTCAAACAGAGATTACTGAACAAAATCACCCATGGGGTTACTTAATTATGTGTCATTCCAGATTTTTCTTATTACAATACCTTAATTCAAGTGAAGCTATGATCTTCGCAGTTACATGTATGAATGCAATTTTTACAATTGCGTAGAGAAGCCTGAAAAATCCAGGACTTCAACGGGGTTTGAACCCGTGACCTCGCGATTCCGGTGTGACGCTCTAACCAACTGAGCTACATAGTTTTTGAGTGGATCTTACTAGCGGAAGTTTATTAAGTCTCACTCAGAGGAGTCAATAAGTTAACCCTTTTTTGCCTAAGGGCTGCCCCATTGTTAAGAACCATATTTGCAGGTGCAAAAGCTGACATCCCAACTCTTCCTACATTTTATGGGGAAGATGTCTGCGCATAATATAGGTAACAATCCTCAAAGTCTGTTTGTGTTGAAACACTTCAGTTATACAAACAAGTCTGTAAATTTTAGGATGCAGCCCCATTTTACACAATTTAGTTCCATGTACAAACTAAAGACAATATAAATTATTAATAAAAGGTTACTTTGAAGGTCTTAATCTTTGTTTGTTCAAAAACATTCCACTTTAGCCCTATCACTCCTAGTACAGTTACAATAATAGATTTTAGTGTAATTACCTAGTTAGGTGATTACTGAAAATTCTCTGCGCTGATTGGTTGCACTTGAGGTCATTATTTAACAATTACACCCGTGGCCCTTGAGGGCGAAGGGTCTAATTGTTTTGGTATCACCCAACTAGTCGGACAGAAAAGGCAGTAATAAAGTTAGCAAATGCAAGTTGAAAATATATTTATTTGGAAATAAAACGAAAGAAAGCGTCACGCTTTTCGCTACTCGATGACTATTACTAATAGTCCTCTAGTAGCGTAGCCAATCAAAATGCAGCATTTGCATTAGTCCACTAGTTGGGTGATACTAATACTTGATAATCACCTAAGCGTTTATTTTCAAAATGGCCGCTAGCCGTTTTGTCGAGGTGACAGATGAAGAAATTAATCACTTTAAAGAAAGTGCATATTTTTCAAATAGTCGCCTACGTAATACACTGTATACTGAAACAAAAAATTATTCACCTCAGGCTCGGTGAATATCAAATGAATAACTGACCCCGCCTTTGGTGAATAATAATTTTTGCTAAATACTCTGGCTAATGACACACAATCAGTAATCATCAGTAGGCTTCAAACCTTTGGATCTGAAGCAGTTACTGTAATTTTGGCTTGTTGCCTCTTTTATCTGTGCCTTTGAGTCGTTTTGTTTGGTTGTTGTGTTAAACAACATTTTGTTGAAATCTCTAACTTACAAACATGTACCAATTTTTCATTTCCATAGGAATATCGTAGATTGTGTGGAATTCTTTGAAGACAGTCATTGGTAAGTTTAACTAGGGACTCAGTGTTTATGTGGTTGGAAGATCTTAACCTTGTTGGGAAGACCTAGAGTGCATCACTGGTAGTCTGTAGTTTACAGTTTTATATGTATGAGCTGCAACAACTACACCTCCAAAAAGATCAAGGATGATGCATGCTTGGTCCATGAGGCAGGAGCACAAAGTCAAACTGGTGGTTTCTTTTTCTCCCTCTTGCTAAATTCCCCTGTCACAGCCTTTCTCACAACTGTCATGTATTCTCCCCCTGCCCTACTCTGGTTAAAAAGAAGCAATGTACTTTCCTTGCTTTTCTCCTAAATTAAAGTCTAAATTATTTATCTGATGTGTCTTTCAGGTTTTATTTGGTATTTGAAAAGATGAGAGGAGGTAAAATATTATTTTACATTACTGCATGGTTAATTATTGATGACCACATGTAGATTTTCACCAACTGAAGGTAATCTTGAATGCATCCAAATTGACAAGATCAATTGAATACCAGAGGGTTGACTGTAGTTCAGATGGTTCGACTAAAAATGAATATGTATAAACAAAACTACATAAAGCAAGACGACAAAGAAAATTGAAGGAAGGAAAACAGTGGAGTTGTAGCTGCTACAGCTGTACATCAACATTGAATGTTCATGTCCACAAGACATTTTAACAAAGAAAATTATAAGAGGATGCAAAAAGTATTTTAAAATAGACAAATTTGTTTGAAGAAAAAGTGGTCAAAACATTGGTTGCATTTGCTTTAATTTGCGTCCATCTTGCTGCAATAATTGCAGGGCCTCTTCTCAAGCACATTGAGAAGAAAAAAGTTTTCACAGAGAGAGAAGCTGCTTTGGTTGTGAAAGACATTGTGTCGGCATTGGATTTTCTTCATAAAAAAGGTGCGTAACTAAATACTAGTCTTAAACTAGTAAAAAAGGACTGTAGGCAGAACTCTGCTTATGGACATTTTGTCATAAACTTATCAGTTTCACAAAAGATTTAGTGGTAGATGTAGCTAAGAATAAATTCATCTGGTTGAAGGTTCTATTGAGGCAGTAAGTTCATGCCCTAAGCATCAAAGGGACCTAGTAAGAAGATTATTCCTAGTATCTTGCAACACCCGGCATTCTTCAAGATGGCAAATACAGGGAAAGAGAAGACACAGTACACAACATTACTTAAAACAACACTTTTATTTCATTTCCAATATTGATAAATTCAAGTGATAATGCCCTATACTAACAGATATTCGAGTTTTTTTGTTAACACATCAAATGACTTTTGAACTTTGTAGAAAATAATTTGCAATCTTCTCAAGACAGTTACTTCGATCGACATCCAAAACTCAGGCTGGCTATCACCCCTCTCCCAAGCTGCGATTTTCACCAGCAGCCGACGCTTACCCGGTAGTGATACCATATATATCCCCGGTAGACCACACCTAGTTCTGCCATGACCAGTGCCCAAGTTATTGGTTAAAACCTTCAACCCTTCTCTCCACCTCAGGGGTTTCATTAAGTTTTAAAGTAGAGGGGACCTTGTGATAGAGTAAGCAGGCACCCTGGCCTATATATAGTCTGGCTTTTCATCTTGAGACCTCCTTTGAGCAAAGGCGGGCACTGTTCTCAGTGTGGACGGGTGCTAGTACATATTACCTGTACCTGGGTCCTGGCTTCTAATAAAAACCCTGCCACCTGAGAGTCCTTTTACTCTGGCTAATGCCAGATAAGTTTACTCACTGATTGGGGGTGCGTTTTAAGTGTTAATGGGTTAGGGGAACAGGATGAAATGTGGAAAGCCATAAGAATGTGCTTACATTTTGTTTTTTGGGAACCCTTTTTACGCTAGAGTTTCACATAGTCATGACTCAAAACCAGTTCATTGCCAGACTAAGGCTGTGATTACTGCTCAAATTGGCTGTTAAATGACAAAATCAAAAATGTGGTGTTGTTCGGTCATCTCATTATGGAACCTTGCCTGAGGTAAGGCAGCCTAACCAGCAAGTCCAACTCCCTTGGTAGAATTGAACTTGGTAAAAACGGAAAGAACTTGTACGGGCTGAAGCTAGCAAAAAAACTGGTGGGTAATCATTGAGACGTACACTGAAATACTAAGAGACAAGAAACTCTGCACTAATAAATTTAACCAATGATAAGAAGCTTGCAGCAAGACATAATCTAATAAAGACTACAAAAGATTCAATGAATGCCCAAGACGGAGACTAGAGCTAGAGCTTAGCTTAAAACGCAAGGATTGTGCAGTCACTTAGTACACCAGGGTGAGGCGGCACAGGTGTTGCTATTTAAAATTGAAAAAAAGTTATCCATAACAGATTATCGGCATACAGCCATCGATAATATATGCTTGTACTTGAAATTCTGGATTAACACCGTAGTTTAAAAAGTCTGTTTTTGTTAGTGATATTGTGATTACATGTAATTTTGTAAAAAATTTTTCCAGGCATAGCTCACAGAGACTTAAAACCAGAGAACATTCTTTGTGCCTTTGAAAACCAGGTATGTGAAAATTAGATTGTCCAGCTTACTGGTACCTCATTCTCTAGACTGTGAGATGCCTCTTTTTATGTAGCAAGGGTCTGTTTTATCCATCTTTGCTGCTATAGTTATTTACTCAAAACAAATAAAAAGTTCAAAGTATTGACAGTATGTGACTTGGTTATGACGCTACATATTGAACAATGGAAGTAATTCAGATCTATGTCCTCCGAGGTAGTGCTTAACGATGTGTTATTTAATTATGTTCTCCAGATATCTCCAGTCAAGATATGTGATTTTGACTTGGCTAGTGGGCTTGATGGGCTTTGTACTTCAGTCACAACACCAGAACTACAAACACCGGTATCATTTAGCTAGCATTCAGCCAGGGGATGTAGAAAAAATGACTGCTTTCTAAAAGTTGTTCAAAAAGGGCATCACAGTGCCAGAATCTTGTTTATGTGCAACAGCAAGCAGGTGGCTGCTACAGTACCTTTCGTAAAAGCACGAAAATTCTCTTATTCAGTCTTATTCAGTATCTAATGTTCAGGAAAAATAAGCTAAAATCAAGATAGTTTTTTTTTCTGCTGCTTGCTTTAAATGCAATTTCACCCAGCATTGTCATCACACTTGGTTATTATCCCACTGAATCCTGAAACGCCCTCCATTGACGAGTAAAATCATCTTGCATTTGACAGAGTAAAATCTGTTAAGTCTCCCTCCAGTAATCAACGTGTTGAAAACAGAGCTCTGTGAAACCCCTTAGTGAACTCTGGCATCCTGTCCTGGAGAAAGTGTACCCACCTTCTCACTGACTTATTTACTATAGCTTTTATGCTCCCAGAATCAAAATTACATGTACCTCTCTTTACACACACCTCCTTACAAGTGTTCAACTTTTCCTTATTTCCGAATTATTGACTATAAAATATTGCAAGCTATGCAAAGCCTTGCTTTTTTTCTGTAGGTTGGCTCAGCTGAATATATGGCCCCTGAGGTTGTGGAAGCTTTTAAGACTCAAGCCACAACATATGATAAACGGTGTGATTTGTGGAGTCTTGGGGTCATTCTGTAAGTTGACAAGAACAAAATTGTGACTTTTGTTATTGTAACAATTTTTGACTCATTTTGGAAATTCGCAGTCCATTTGGGAGCATATCAGGAGGTCCAAAGCGTAGAGGGTGTAGCAAGAGGGTGGAGTCAGTTGGGCATGTTGTGAGTGGATGTACAGGGTTAGGGTTTAGTTGTTCTGTTAACAGAATGTCAAGGATTATTTTTGTCTTAAACTGGACATCATCGCACTTAATAGGCTCCCAAAAGCAAATTCCCTCTATTATTTTTTTCTTCTTCGAGTAAGTGTGCAAAACCTCACTAGAATTTCACAAAATGTGAAAAGCTTTGCTATTGATCAAAAGTTGATTTTAAATAGGGGTTTTTTTCCACAGCTCTTTCATTACACCCCCAAGGTTGAAAGCAGCACTTAGCAAGTGCTCTTTGTATCCAAAAAGAAAATTAGGGGTAACCATGCATTTTTCAGAGACAATTAAAGTAATTCCCTTAAAATTGTTCTACTATCAAACGTTTTTGGAAACTTGGCATAATTAACATTCATGGTATGAACATTAAAAAAATGCAATTAAAAAGTGGGGTCACCGTGCTTGTTTACGCGTCGGCAGGTTCGTAAAATGGGGTATTTTTACTGTTTTCGCGTTAAAAATTCGAATCACCTTCATACAGAATTAAGTCTTGGTTACTTCAAAGACACAACATTTTATTTTGAAAATAAAGCTTCTTTTATTTACATAAGCAGTAATGCTTCATTTACGCCGACTTTGATTCCCTGGTTGTGGGAATAGTGCACTTTTTGGGACAGTTCCGTGGTTAGCTTGAAGTCCTCGCCTTGGGTAAAATACACCCAGTACGGAACTGTTTTCCAAAAAAAATTCATGTTCTACTATCAAACTTTTTTTCTTCTTCAAATATGTTCTTTATTAGACTGTTCCTAGCAAATACCTGAAAAAAAAATCGGGGGTCACCGTGCTCGTTTGAGAGAAAAGGAGCATTTATTTCGCTATCGGGTTTAGTTTGAGCGAAATCTCTTACGTTTTGTATGCGCACGTGCTCATTGTGCGCGCGCTAATGACGCGAAAATCGTGCGCAGTAGGGATGCGCAATGCAATACTAAGGAATTACCTTAAGCTTCAGTTTGGAAAAGAATGCCATACATTGCTTTGTATTAACTTTTATGTAAAGCTTTTTACAAATGATGTTGATTTCAATAACACTTGTTAAGATCTGCTTTTCCCGCATATTCATAAACCACGCAAGAACACCTTTGAATTTAATAGTGTGCACCGTCCTTAATTTCATTTGTTTATTACTTCCTTCTTTGCTTTTTGTAGTTACATCATGTTGTCTGGTCACCCACCTTTCTATGGCAAATGTGGAACTGAATGTGGATGGGAGAGGGGAGCAAACTGCAAATCTTGTCTGGTGTGTAGAAATTAGACCAGCTATTAGATTAGCTATTAAGTTTTTATAATACTATTTTAAAGAGAAACCCACTCCTGCCGAAAGACAGCCTAAACTACAAGAAATGGGTGTAGTGAAAAAATTCTGACTCACTTATTTTTGCTTGTAAATTTCTCAGGTGAGGCCATCTTAAATAATATTGTGACATGCTATGGCTGCCGTATTGTTCTTAAATAAAGAGCTTAATTGTTACAGTAGTTAGGGCTAGCGGTGCTTAGGCAACCACTGGCGCTGCTTTTTTGATCTCTTGAGTCGAAACAGCTCTGCCAGGATTTCAAGTGTGACCAAGAAATAAAATTATCCGTCTAAAATACACAGTCTTCCCTAGAAATTATAGCGATGTAATTATTATATGTTATTTATAGCTCATTTTCTATATCAACGCACCCAAATGCTCCCTGAGAACAATGAACTCAGGATGGTATGTAAATAAAGACTTCAAATTTTGGCGAGCGAAGAATATATTTTTTGTTATGACAGTGGCTATCTGCACTACTGTCTGGGTTCGTGCAACAACAACAATTTTACATCCAAGATGGAACAATAAAGTAATTACAACACCCATTTTCTCCACTAATAGTTTGCTGCCAATGTGGCCGGGGGAAACGAAAAGAACAGCTTACCAACTTGCATCACAGAAAGAGTAAATATAGACGGTAACAAAAATATTAAATCCAAACAAGCAGAGAATCAAACTACAGATTGTTAATACTACGACAAATGATGTCCTAAAGTGGTTGATCAAATGAGATACTTAATATAATCATCCTTTAGTTCAAGCGTGTCGCGTAGAATTTGCCTCTTCTTTTCGGAAATTCATATTTCCTAAGGGATTTAACAGAATATGGCAGAGAATTCCAGATTGATACACCAATTCTTGCAAAAGACTTTCCCTTTGGCTCAATTCGAGAAGATTTTACATAAAAATTAACAATCATTTGATGATGATCTAGTATTATAATTGTGCATTGCACTGGCCTTGATGATTTGGTTTATGCATTGATATTCTCATCTTTTCCTTCTCAGGACATGCTTATGAAGAGAATCCAGGAAGGTGTTTATGACTTCCCAGAAAAGGTTCGGTGTAATTCTTTGTAAGTCTACAAACAAGTGGAGAATGACTGTGACAAACCAACAACAACAACAACAACAACAACAATTTTAGAGCGCGTTTCAATGGAGTGTCGTAGAGCGGTTTTCAATTGAGTGTCAAAAGTAATTAGCGGATTGCTTTGGTTTTTCATTACTTCACTCATTGATTGGTTCGAAGTTCTCGCGCCACTTTTTCAACCAATCAGAAGTGAAACCAAAACCGATCGTGGCTCGCGCGTGCACATCTTCCCGCGCCTTGTGTCGGCTACGTGTAATTACTTCGAGTTTTGATTGGTTTACCGGATTGTCTCCGTCCATTTTGATTGGCCAAAGTAATAACTTTGGTTTTTATTTTACAACACTCGATTGAAACTCGCTCTAAAACCAAAACCAAAGTAATTACTTTGGCCAATCAAATAGGACGGAGACAATCCGGTAAACCAATCAAAACTCGAAGTAATTACACGTAGCCGACATAAAGCGCGGGAAAATGTACACGGGCGAGCCACAATTGGTTTTGGTTTCAAAACCACAGCAATTCACTAATTACTTTCGACACTAAATTGAAAACCGCTCTATTTAGCTATATGTGATATTAGTGGATGGTTTACCACGCAAATAGCTAAAAAAAAAGCTAATCGAGGCGGGACAAGCCAAATACAAGAACACACTTATTATCCTTTGTTTTAAACAATACAAAGTGCTTATTATTCCCCTGAACCTCGACTTTGTTCTTTTGTTACTGCACAATTCGAAACTAGCCTATTGGGGAGACTACAAATCTACTGAAATGAAATCAAATCAAATGTTGGTTTATGGGGAGAGGGGAAAACCGGAGTACCCGGGGAAAAATCTCTCGGAGCAGAGTAGAGAGCCAACAAACTCAGAAAGCAAAAAGAAAAGAAAATTTCTCCAAGAGCATTTAGGGACGTAAGGCATCCTAGCACTTCGGGTTCGAATCTCAGCACGTGCACTCCAAAGTTTCTCTCAGCGTTCCATCCATTTGAGGTCGCTAAAATAAGTACCATTATTACTGGAAACAAGTTGTGAATGCAATTGGGAGAGGAGGGGCGCTCAGCCCTGCCGAAAGAACAGTGGACGCCATTGAAAAAGCAGCCTTCGGGTTGCCTTGGACTGGGGTGGGTGTCTTGTCATTTGATTAGTGAGAAGTTTGACATCACCCCGGTCTCTGACCAATTTATGGTCCAGAGTCTAAATCTAAATCTAAAATCGTAATCCACAAAGGGGGTGACCCGGGTCTTGACAAACTGCGAGTCATGTAAGTGTCGCATTTAAGGGTGCGTTCGATTGACCGTATTCCGGAATAGAAGTTAGAAATCCTTCGTTTTTACAGAGATTCACATTAAAATTGTCAAACACCTGCTAAAATGCTATTTTAAACATATCTTTATTATCCTTGTTGCTTCAAAACGCCAGACATACCGTTTTGAATCAACACTCCGCGTATTCTTATTCCGGAATACGGTGAATCGAACGCACTCGAAGTCTAAGCACCCATTTTAAATAGCACTGATAAAACGGTCGGCTTTCAATAACTGCGTGACTCGCATGTTGACTCGCATGGTTCGTGTGTTGACTCGTATTGCGCGCATGTTCGCCCGCCGCGTGGCTCGAATGTTGACGCGCATGGCTCGCAAATTTTACAACCTCGGGTTACGCATCACCGTGGACGAAAAAGGTAACGGTCCGTGAGCGATATCCAACGCTTGCTTATCAAACGCATTTGGTTGGAATAAATGCAGTAAACCAAAGGAAATCCTCCTACCTGTTAGCTCAGTGGGAAGGGAAAAGCGCCCTGGGTACGAGGTTGCTCAGTGGGTAGACCAACAAATGACTGTCCAGCAAGTCGTAGGTCTAACCTCTTCGGAACACTCTGCAAGTGCACTTCGGTGTGACATCAAAATTGACTTGCTCCTAAGGGACCATGTTACCGGTGTCAGTGGTCCCTCTTATGTTTTTGGCCCTCCTCTCTACGCTCCCTTTGAGCTGCCCCCTCGCATTTTAGTCCCCGACTGCAAGTGGAGTGGTTTGTGCAGCACATGCAAGTGTATTTAATTAAAGAAAAATGTGCAAATTAAAAGTCTCAAGTTTGTCTTTAACGCAAAGGAATTATGGAAACGTGTTAAAGTCGTTCGCTCTTAATCATGGACTTCTACTTTAGTTTTAAAAGCGGCCTTTAACCGATGAAAAGCAATGTTTTCTTCCTAAGGAATGGGACAGCATTTCGCTGGAAGCAAAGAATCTTATTTCAAACCTTCTTGTCCGAGATGCCACAAAACGATACACAGCTGAGATGGTTTTACAGCATCCATGGCTACAAGAAGTATGTGTTGCTTTTTTACTTTAAACTGTTCTTAACAACTCTGCGTAACAGGGGAATCTTTGTTTTCCTTTTTTGCTTCATTGGCATATTCCAGTGATTTTCTTATCCATACCCCAAGAAAGCAGCTTTGAATAGTAGAGGCTCGGGCAAACACCTTTTACATTTGCTTCAACATACGTTTGTTGAACATCGGGTGAGGCTAAATCGCGTGGGTGGGTGGGTGGTGGGTCATGGGTCGTGTTTGTTTGAAGATAAAAAAAGATATATATGAGCTCCCTCAGTGCTCGGCCCAAATTTGTCTTAGGTCTTAGGTCTTGTGTGTTTCGAGAATTTCCAGTCGTTTATCAAAAGAAAGGTTAGGGTTAGGGTTAGGGACAAACGACCCACGATCCACGACCCACCCACCCACTCCGATTAGACAATCTCTGAACAGCGATTTTCGAACGGATGTTGTGGCAAATTTTGAAGCTGTTTACCCGGGCTTTAAATTCCTTATTAACCCATGTATATTATTGCATAGATACTGATGAAATACCAGGATTTCTCCTGTTACTAAAAAATCATATCTTCACTGCGCGCAGTGAACATATCATTTTTATCTTTCACATGTGAGAATATAGCTGTCGTCATGGTAACGAACACGATTAGCCACTAAAACGCGAGCGTCCTCTTCATTGTGAGATACTTTTGTACTTTAATATAATTCTTCTCTACAGCATTAACATTTTTATTGCAAAATTTTACATTATCATGATTTGCTTTTCATAACTTTCATATCTTGTTTCATGTTACACAACATGCGTGTTTTAGCGCCGGGTTGGTGAGCACTTTTTCATCATTTCGAAAATGAATAAAACAAGTTGTTTTAAATCTGGACATTTCATCAATATCTATATAATAAACAGAACATTACATGGCCGCTTGGGGATACGAATTTTATCTCGCGTGTTGAAAGTATCTCTCACGAGTGAGAGATACTTTCAGCACGAGAAGATAAAATTCGTTTCCCCAAGCGGCCATGTAATATCATTTATTTATGATATACCAGATAGGATTTGAAGACTGTTCTTTAAAAATACTTACTTTTATAGATGGGCTCCCTAGCACTTTTTGCCACCAAATAATTTGTCAGCTTTCATGGCCTATGGAACAAAAACACAAGGCCAAACTGTGGGAGGTGACTTACTTCATGAGGTTCTTAGCACTTCTGAGGCTGTTTTTCGCAG
>NC_090878.1:19829352-19856852 GCF_036669935.1 Montipora foliosa
TTTCAAATGACGACTTGTCCAAATACGTGATGTGATTGGCTAAAGGTACTCAGGCGAATCACGTGGGAAACAACATGTCAGATATTTAGGTAATTTCATGTTACACGAAATTCAGTCACGGTGCGCAATGACTTTTGGACGAATGTGGGCCTTTAACAATTGTATAAGTTCAATGCTCGGACATGTTACCTCACTAGCTACTCTGAAATCCAAGTGTAAACAAAGTGATTAATTAATTAATGGTATTTTTGATACTGGTAATAGGCCATTCTCCAGTTCTGTGCTCAGTTGCTAGGCCTTGAATAATAGCGAGGCTGGAGTTGACCTTGTTTTGATACAAACCTTGCTGCTTTTCTTACGTAAATCATGTTATTGTAATGCTAACGAGTTTCTATTTACATAAGAAAAGCAGTGAGGTTTGCATGAAAAACAAAGTCAACTCCAGCCTCGCTTTTATTCAAAGGCCTGGTAACTGAGCACAGAACTGTAAAATGGTCTATGGACCTGCTAGAGCACTGCAGTGACGTCACAGAGGTCATGGGTTCCAATTCCATTAAAGCCACCTGAACTTTACAGGTGATATATAAGAGACAATTGCTTCAATTGTTCAGGTAAGTGCGATGATCACTTCTATCTTCCTTCTTACTTTATTTCCTTCCTTTCTAAACTGGCCGGTTTAGCTTAACATAGGTCAACTAGTCGAATCTTCGACTTCCTGATTTTTTGCGTTGACATTTCCGAAGGACTCACCATTTAGCGCGCTGCACACTAAAGCTATCAGCAACTGTTGGCGCAAGCAAGTTTCCTCAGTGTGCTGTGGCGTTCTGAGCGTTAAAGTGGTACTACGACCAAAAAAAAAATTTGTTTTTCCTTTGGATTTCAAAACTATGTTAACTAAACACTAACTCACCCAAGTTTTAAGTTCTGATTTTAGAAAGACACCTGTTTACTTTAGCTGGAATTTTCTTATTTATTGGTCCGCCATTACTAACTTCAAAATCTTGAGAGAGCTGGGTCGAGGAGAAAATGACGTCAAACACTCACTAGTTTAAGAATGCAATGCGTGTGTACGCGGCCTAATTAATATGCAGCACGGGAGTTTCGGGCTTTCAGACTTTTCAAGCCGTGTTTTGCATATATAATAAATTGCGTTTACACGCTGAAATTTTAGGCTAGTGAGTAAATGACGTCATTTTCTCTAGATCCAACCCTCTGAGGTCCAATCGGCCAGTTTTGAACGTGAGTAATGGCGGATCATGAAATCCAAAACTTACACTCAAAATAAACAGCCTTTGGATAAAACTCAAAGCTCAAAATTTTGCCAGTTAGGTGTTAAGCGAACACGCTTTCAAAATCAGAAGAAAAAAAGGAAATGATTTTTTGATCATAGTACCACTTTAATGTTTACCGCGTGCCATCGGCTCCGAATAGTCAACATATGTTGAAGAATTTTGTGCACGAGTGAACATTTCTTCCAAGTGTGCTCACGTGCAAAGCTATTAGCTTACAATATGAGCCAAATACGCATGCGTGTTACAAATATTTTCAAATCAAAATGGCGACTAGCAGTTTTGATTTGAACAAAAAGTCATTTTTGTTTAGTTGGTAATTATCAGATTGAGGGACTGGTACGTGTTGGTAAAAACAGTTCCCGCATAATATTCCGCTTACAGATTATTTCTTATCGCACTTTTATTTTTTCGTCTCAATGTTACGTTTGCCGCCATTAGCTCATAACAGCTTGGAAAATGCATGTCGAAGATAGCATGAATTGCAAATTTATATACCGCCTGACGCGCCAATGCGAACTAAACAAGTTGCAACCGACTTAAAGAAAGTAATTCAAGATCTTTAGCGCCAATTAGAGAAAAAGCGCGCGCGAGAACTTTCAAAACGTAACAAAGCAAACACCAAATTGCCGTGGTATGAATTTGATGGGAAGCCACATTCAGTGTTCTTGTCCAAACCATGATTTTAAATCTTTTTCCTGCAACCATTCATTATTTCTGACAGTCAACCAATCAGTCTCATATCACAAAACTGCTAAAAACGCAGTGTTTTTACACAACTATGACACCTACACAAGGAAATCAGATTTCCATGTTTCGCACCTTCTTTGATGTTCTTTCAAATTCATTTTAACAAATTTCAGCGGTATGACATTCAGAGTATAATGATGTGAATTTGATAAACTGGCAATCGTAGGGCAATCTCCTTCTCTGAGGATAACTTTAAAAGAAGTCGGTCAAAAAGGTGCAGTCGCCATAAAGAAGAAAATCAGCATGTCTTTTCGCAACATTTTGTCTTCGAGTCTTCAGAGAAGACGTTGCCATTCAAAACAAAGTAACTTCACAGCAGTTTTTTTGGATGTCACGCAACACTCCCAGCAAAGAACGAGAGTCGCGTGACGCCCAAATAACGGCTACGAAGGAGACTAAAGTTAAGGTGGCTCCTAACAATTTCAACGTTTGAGCTTTAATCCTTTAATGAGTGTCAATGAGAAACTGCACCACTAAATGTCAATGTTCGAATCTCATCTTAAACGGTAATATTGTTAACAAGTGTCGATCATTGCAGTGACTCAATCAGTTATCATGGCAACCAAAAAGCTTATCGCTTAATCTTTGCAGAAACTCTTAAACCTGTTATGACCATTTGACGAGTAAAGACTTCTTAAAACACTTTCGTTCCTTTCGTTTTAAAAATGGAGAAGAATTTACTCAAAGACACTTGAACTTTTCTTAAAATCAGATGCTTAGGAAGAAATTCTAGTGATCGCAGTCGCTACGGTGCCTTCGATTGCTGCATTGTCGGTGGCTTGTCTCTGGTATCAAATTGTTCATTTCTAGTCAAAGCATACTAAAGGGTTGCAAGGTTGGCATGGTTCAAGTCTATTTTTGAAGTTGTGTCTGTGCGGGAAGAGGGAGAATGCACTTTACAGCTTCTGCTAGCTGTTGCATGTGATATCCAACCACCAAGGGTGCTTGCTGACGTAGATGTCTTGCTAGAACTGAGCTTTCTGCTTTTGTGGCGCCCCGGGTTAGTTTACTACGCTGAGCTTAGTTCATTTATTACAATGACAAATTTTGGTTAAAGATTGATCCGGCTAGTTCACCAACAGAAATATTTTCCCCAGGAGACTGCAGTCGACTGGCACTAGATTGCCCTATAAACGAGAAGTTCTTTTACTATATACATGATAGAGAGGTTTATTTAGGGAATTTCCTTCTGTCGTAGAATCTGAAAAACGTCACGGGTGACCATAGTGCAACCAGTTCATTCATCTTCCAGTTTTCACAATGGTCTTTCGGATGATAGATGCCAGTCTTGCACATTCAAAACTAGTTCTAGCTCTTTAATCAGCGTTCGTTAACTTTCTCGGAATTAATGAAGACACTAAAATACTGAAGGTACATCCATTTTAAGCGCGAGAAGATTACAATCAGGAACTGGTAACGATAACAAATGCTACACTCACGAAAAATCAAGCTCTCTATCAAGGTGAGGCAACTGTTTTCTTGACTTCCTGCCGGGCACTGTTCCAGAAAACGTTCTACTTGCTTTATACTTGCTAAGGTAATTGGCATCAAATAAAAAAGACGAAGGCTTGTTCACAAGACTCCGATCCGCTATAATATATTCACACCGTTATTCATATTAAACGTGATCAGGTAAGGTCAGATTTGTCCAGGCAAGGTTAAGCAAACTCGTTATTAACGTCGTTTTACAATTTTTTTCAGACAATTCATGCGTCTGTGACTTTTTATTGGCGATGACGTGCGTCATAGCATTGCCGAGAGACTTAAGGAACCATGGCGAAAACTATATGATTGCGAGTTTCGGAACCATTCCGAACCAACGGAACCATTTCGACATTTCGGAAGCATTGCAAAGTTCGGAATTTTTTTACAAATGGCGGGCCATATTACCCTAGACTCTTTGCATCGCATTGACTCCATCGACTGTTCGTCGCCTTTTAACTGGCTGCAGTTTGCGGACGACTTAGTACTAATATCGAAAAATGCCACCGGTGTACAAAGGCTTATAGATATCCTTCAAAAACGCTGTGGAAATTTGCAATTGAAAAGTAACTATAAAAGAACTCTAGGCAACGACACGGAGAACAACGCATGAAGAAAAGGATTTTCTGTCAATGATGATAGTCAATTCATCTCCACTGCTTCTTAGTGACACCTTCAGGGACGGCGGAGCGGATTTTGTATTGGGGGGCTAATAAGCAAAGTGTCGGAGACGCTAACTTGTAGGGGGTTCTGAGGGAATTCTCCGACAAAAAATTTTAAAATCTTGAAGCTCGGAAATGCTACTTTCAGCATTCTCGACGAGATATCAAAAAAAAATAAACGTCGATCAACCGTAAAATTACAGATTTTTTACTTCTTACTTTTATTTTTTCCTTGATATTGCAGGGACTAAAGGCCCCCAGCCCTCCCCCGGCTCCGCCGTTCGTGACTTTACACGACCCTGCCTTAGGTAGCCTCGCTGAACGATGTGATTTCCATAGATAATGCCGTCCTCGATTTGAAAAGAAACAAAACATGGCTTTTTTTGCGAGGTTGAAAACCTAACAACAAAGAACTTGTATGATCCAAAGTAGTGAAGATGCCTCAGGTTGTCAAAACGTTACTGCATGTCAACGATGACATTTCTTTTGAGAACGATGCTATCCCAGGCCGATCAATCTCGACAGCCTATTAAACCTTTATTTGCAATCCTTTGCTCAAAACATTTACAACTCTCACTCAAAACAACAAACGGAATTTCCGCTGTGCAATTCAGTTTGCAATCAGTTAAATTTCATTTACCATGCGAAACACATTTGTTTATTTTTCAGTTTCAATCACAGTGATTCCATTTTAAAACCAAAATTCCCATTTCTCGTTTCTTTACTCTTTGCCATATGCTAGAATGCCATCTGAAAGAACAGTGTCTAATATGTTGGGATATCCAATTTGTAAGGAAGATAATTGAATCGATTTTTTATTTGTATACTGATGTTTCCCGTCTGAAACGATGGAGTAGTGTTTCTTGCTTCCAGCTTGACTTTCGTTGTGGTACCATAATACACATTGTCTTGGTACACGTGATGATGGGACAGAGCAGCGTTGGTCAGCCAGATGCATTCATAATTAGTTGGGTTGCTGACGCCAATAAACTCAAATTCATTGGCAGAATACTTGACGTTCTCATCTCTCCCAGTAAAATGAGGCTCATAGTAACTTATGCCACTTGCGCGATGCCCGTAGTTGCTTCGCTGTACGATATGATTTCCGTAGATAACAGCGTTTTCAAAACCATCGTTTAGACAGTTTTTGGTTTTATTGTGAGTGTACATCAGGATTCCCGTGCCGTCGATGTAATTGCGGGCAAGCCACAGGTCTTCACCATTACGAGCTTTGATGCCACCCGAGGGGTCAGCTGGCCAGCCTCGGGCGTAGTTTTTCTCAAAAACCATTGTTTTGAACCCTTTGAGATACACCACGTGGTCTTTGTGAAGGGAACCAGTGTTGGGACTTCCGTTGAAAACATTTTCATATATTCTCATTTCTTCGTCGCATTGGTCATAAAGGCAACTCTTAAAGAAGCCTTGGTCATCTGCAAGATTGTAGTGAGTCTTAAGAAATCCTAACTTCTGTTTTTGAACGAGCCAGTCCCTTGCTGGTTCAAGTTCGGTGGACAACCAGTCTACCTTACTCAAGGCGAGGCCACAAACGTTGTCGTTAAAGCTTACTCTTTTTGTCTTGCTAAATTTGGACGCAACTCCAAATGCGCTTGAATCGCGCAAAAACACACATCTCTCCACCGTACCGTTTGTAAGGTGTGCCAGTTTCAATTGTTGCTTCTTAGCATTCGTTACAGTTGGACTTGCCGTTGAAAAGAATACACAGTTAAACACTTCAATATCGTTTGTAGATGATATTCCCTGGGCTCCACCATTAAATTCCACACGAATTCCATCAAGCCACAAATGTTTCAATGCAACCGCGTTCACAGGTGAGGCGTTATATATTTTCTTGGCATATGGTATTGATGCCTTGATGATCGCAATACCACTCTCCGTGCCAAGAATTTCTACGGAGCCGCGGATAACAATGTCTCTGCTCACCAGGTATTCACCAGGAGGAAAGAAAACCTGATTATTGCCGGTTCTTGCTGCGTGGTTGATGATACCCTGAATGGCGGAAGTGTCATCGCTTGTTCCGTCTCCAACAGCAGCTGCTAAATTAGCCCCAGGTTGCTTCACGTTCGTCACTCCAGCAGGGCCGTTATCTGTCATGGACAGGAAGTTGGGGGCTAAGAAACAAAGACATCGAGAAATACTCAATTCTTTCCCGGAGAAGTACATTTCTGGCCTTTGCGTGCGGTTCGTATCACCTCGTGACAAAACTTAATTCTTTTGCTCATATTCTTTTAAAAACCTTGTACGAAAGTAAAAACCGCACATGTTTAAAAATGGGAAAGTGTAGTCAGGAGATGTCATAAGTTCTATGCAAAAAGGTTCGCCTTTGACTCTTGATATTTTTCAACAGACGTTTCGGCTAATTCTTAAGCCTTCATCAGTGATATGAAAGCGAAGTTCGTTATCATACGCTGTTTAAATTAACGTAGCGCGAAGATTGCGCGCGCGTGGTCTCCCGCCTCCAATTCTGACTTTACTCCACCCATTAGAACTAAAGCGGGCTACAAAATAGCTAGAAAGGCAGGCCTTAAGTACTTGAGACTGCGAATAATTTATCACATTGCCATAATAACACCAAGGCTTTAACTACAAGGCTTTAAGATTTGACAGTTAAACTTGAATCCAAACTGTCGCGCGAACATCTGCGTGCACTTAAAAAACAATCAACCACAGCTACATCTGAGAGGATTTCACAAACATATACAAAAAACTTCAATCAACTGACATACAACAAGAAACCCAACCCACCCGTAGTAGACAAAGGAAAATGGGTTCTTAACGTATCACAACGCGCTTTGGTTCCGATTGAAATTACAGCCCTCGAGAAAAGCCTGTTTCAATTTCTGCATCGCTTCAAAGAAAATTCCCGTCGCAAAAATCTTATCTTCGGTTGAAAATGGTATTTTCAGTCTCAACCAAACGGCAAACGACACAATACGCTTTTCTGTTGCGAACATTCTTAAGAACTGTAAAGTACCTGGGACAGTCAACATAACGAAAGAACAGGAGATGGCGCTACATAACCTGAGAAAAAATGAGAGTGTAAAGGTCCTTCCAGCCGATAAAGGAAGATCAATAATTGTGATGGATAGCGATTAGTTCAAAGGAAAAGTAGTCGTTTTATGAAATGACACCAAAACGTATTTGAACCCCACAACCAGTGTTGAAAAAGATCTTAACATCAAGAACAAGAACGACTGCACAGCACCACAATTTGGCCCAAATTAAATTTATACAGGAAACTGCACTGCAGTAACTCAAGACCAGCATTTTTTTTTTCGGTCCGACAATTCACGAAGCTGGAAGGCCATTGCGACCCATCACAAGCCGTATATTGTTAGTCCGACGTATGCAGTGTCCAAATATCTGGTTTCAGTCCTGTCACCTCTTAGGAAAAACAACTTCACAGCCCAAAACAGTTCCGTTTTCACATAGCAAATAAAGCAGAATTCTATCACCAGCGAAGAAGTCATGTTCTCCTGCGATGTGAAGTCTCTGTTCACCTCCATACCGGTGGACTTAGCCCTAACAATAACTAAGGAGAGCCGGGCTACAACAAGACCAGAATCTAGCAGAACGTACCATTCTTTCTGTTGACAACATCTTGAAACTTTCAGACTTCGTACTCAACCACAATTACCTTAAATATAATGGCGACCACTACAAACAAATTTTTGGATGTGCCATGGGTTCTGCCATTAGTCCAGTTTTAGCCGACCTGGTTATGCAAGAAATTGAGCAAACGGCGATCTCCACATTCCCACACCATACCAAATGGTGGTTTCGCTATGTTAACGATAGTCCTTCTTGTTTAAAAAGGGATCAAGTCGACGAGTTTCACAAACATCTGAACTCAATTAACCCAAATATACAGTTCACTTTGGAATTAGAAAAAACCAATGGGCAAGGCTTACCTTTTCTAGACACCATTACAAGTAGACGCGGCACAGAAATTCAAGTGGATGTTTACAGAAAACCGACGCACACCGACCGTTATGTGGATTTCTTTTTCGTGTCACCCTTTGTGCCACAAAAGTTCCTCGGTTAACACTTTGCTGAAAAGAGCAAACAACATCTCGTCAACGAATAAAGGAAGACGAGAAGAAACGCAACGAGTCAAAGCCGTTCTGTGAGATAACAATTATCCCATGTCCTTTATTCAATACTGCGATAGGGAGTTAACCAAACAACCCGCCGATAACAACTTTCATGGCTTTGTAGTGCTGCCGTATGTACAGGGCATTTCCGAGAAAATAGGTCACATTTTGAAACAACAAAAAGTCAAAGTAGGTGACAAACCACAACTAACCATCAACAGCCTTTCTCAGCGTTTTTGATCAAAACCCCAAAGTTGCAAGCCGTGTCCACCATTTCAGCCACATCATGAACTTTGAAAATGTCAAGGTCGTTGGTTTCGAAGCTAATTACCACAAACTGAAAGCCGTTGAATGCGATCGCAAGAAACGTACTTTATATATTTTAAGGGCTTCCATTTTGCTTCCAAGGAAATAAGAGTATTCTTGTACTAAAACTGTACCTGGTACCAAAAATGTTAATCAAGTTATCTACGTAATTCTTTGTTTCTAAAGACTAGCTGATGCACTACTCATTAAACATAAACGAGGGTCCCAATGGGGTAGTGACTTTTACAGCTAACGGTTAAATTTCAAGCATTTTTACGCCCAACGGTTAAATTTTTGGCCCTTTTACTGCTAATGGTTAAACCGCATTGAAACCCTCATAAACTGGTCAATGCTTTGACTGGCATTTCTCGTGCATTCGTAGTTCTTACGAAAGAAAACCCAAAGAGATCAATACTCCTAGAAATGGTCACGTTCTCGTAATGTGTATTGCAAGTACGACAAAGACAAATAACAGTGCCAAACCAATGTGCTTCTTTCAACGTACATGGGTTTGATTGCTTTTTGATCACGTTCTGCCGCACTCCTTTGCTATGGCTGCGTTGTTTCCAGTTGGGTTTTCCAAACAACTTTCCAGAAGAGCTGCATCCCATCCTATGAGAAAAAAAACAGTTCAGGAGTAAAAGCTATCCAGGTTTTCCTCGATTTTTTTGTTGCGTCGTTTATCTCAGCACTCACCAAAGAATGAAGATGACGCTTCCAAACAGAGCTACTACTAATGGTTTCATTATGTTTAGGGATTTGAAAGAAGACAATTCCTCTAATGGCGTGACGGTAAACTAAAGGTATTATAACGGTTATCACCAAACTGAGAACGTCAAATACTGTGAAATTTAAAAATGGCAAATTAGCTCATTTCGTTAAAATCGACCGTGATATGGGACCATGAAGTCATCTGCTCGCATCCCAGCGGGTGCCCACAGGAGCCAGTGATTTTTCTTTGACTTTGTGATGAAACTCTCCATTGTGGTTCAAAGAGTCTTGTTAAATTTCTTACGGTGTGTCGCTTATTAACATTCTCGTCATTTGAAAACGGCGTGTGTCTAGCGACACTGCAAAACTGGAAAGGCCTCTAAGAACACTGAAGGCGGTGTTTAATGACAAGAGGTCACGTTTCAAGCCGTTTCTGGAAAGTGGGCAATTAAACTACTGTATTAGATAATAGTTAATTGAGGAACTGGTTATGAAACCTGGCACACTTCAAAAGAGAAAACAGGACTACCGCAACTGGTGTTGGAAGGGTCACGACCATACACAATCCCCCGAAGCTATTTTGTTGGTTAAATGAGTTTCAAATTTTGAAAATTGTGTGTTGTGGAAGTCTGGTTTTGGCCAAAAGCCCATAAATGTACTGTATTTTAAGCCGCGTTTTTCCGCCCAAAAACGAGGCGAAAGGACGGAGGGTTAATAAATTTCGAAAAATGTAAATTGTGAATGGCGGTCCTTTTAGGAGATTTTATTTGCCGTTAACGCCCTATTTCCCTCAGAGGGAAAAGGACGAGATGATGATGATGATGATTTGCGGTTAGCATCCTGTTTTGTACTGATTTCTTCACTCGTTTGGTCAGGCAACTACTGTTAATTAGGGTGGCTCAAACCTGTTTCAACACTTTCAGGAGACCTTGTTATTACAAGTATTGACACTACAACACTTCATCATGTAACACCAATGTTGTGGTACCATAAAAAACATCAATTGTTGCTAAAAAAGATGCAGTCATTTTTGTGACGTAAAAAGTTACCATGGCAACAGAAAATCCTCGCAAAAACACCCTATTCTTGATTTGTACCCACGTGATGAGACCGCCATGTTGGTGTACAAAACAATAGAAAATGGCCCCACAAGTTTTGCATAATAATAGAGTCGAATTCCCGAAAGACATTTTACCACATTGTTCTGTAGACCAACATGGTTGCCGTGACGTCAGATACAAACTATCAATATTTTGGCTTTAGTTGCTCATATTTGAAAAACGAACTTGATGCCCCCAATTTTTTGTTGCACAAAAGTGATTAGCAAACTCTCTCCAAAGTTTAAAAAAATTCTGTGGAGCGGATTCGGAGCAATTATTTAAGGTGGCTCTGAATCTGCTCCACAGAATTTTCTTTGCAGAAAGTTTTATTTTAGCATGCTGATTTTATTTCAGAAATAAAAAGTGGGGGTCACCGAGTTCGTTTTTGAGGTATGAGCAGCCAAAGCCAAAATATGGGGTGTTTTTGCAGGGCTTTCCGGTTTCCACGGTAACGTTTTACGTCACAAAAATCGACGAATCTTTTTTAGCAATAATTGGTGTTTGATATGGTACCATAACATTGCTGTTAAGTGGCGAAGTGTTGTAGTGTCAATCATTCTAATAAGAACGTTTCTTGGAAGTGTTTAAACTGGTTTGAGCCACCTTAAGGTTGTCATTTGTATTGTAAACATCTGAATGGATCATAATGTACATTTTTGGCTATTTTATCATTTGACAGTTGTACATCATTCAAGATTTATGAATTTCCATACTTGTTTTTTATTTGGTGATTAAATATTTCCTTGAAATATATAATTAGCAATATTTAATATCGAGTGTCTTACAAATGTTAAAGCTGACAGCTTTACACGCGAGCACACTTGAATGAAATGTTCACTCGTGCACAAAATAGTCCATTTTACAGTTGTGTGCTTAGTTACCTGGCCTATGAATGAAAGTGAGGCTGGAGTTGACCTTGTTTGATAGAAACCTCACTGCTTTTCTTATGTAAATTCTTACTAATTAGCATGACAACAACACCATTAACATGAGAAAGGAGGTCTGTATCATAACAAGGTCAACACCAGCCTCACTTTCATTTAAAGGCCAGGTAACTAAGCATACAAATTGACGTGCTCCCAACTGTGTGGCTTCATAGCTCAGTTGGTAGAGCTAGCATTGCACTGGCATCGCTGAGCTCATGAATCCGCCTGAACTTTAAAGGTTTCTGTAAGAGACAATTGCTTAAATTGTCCAGATAATTGCAAATATTTCTTCCACCTTCCTTTCTAAACTGGTTTAGCTTAGCATAGGTCAACTAGTGGAATCTTTTTTGCGAATTTCTTGCGTTGACATTTCCGAAAGTACTCAGAATTAAACCCGCCGTACACTAGAGCTATCAGCAAAGTTACACTCATGACTGTTGGCGCAAACAAGTTCCCCCAGTGTGCTGTGGCGTTTTGAGCGATAATGTTCACGCGTACCATCGGCTCCAAATATTCAACATGTTGAAGAATAGACGTCTCTACAGCTCTGCGCTTAGTTACCTGGCCTTTAAATGAAAGTGAGGCTGGGTGTTGACCTTGCTCCAGTTATGGTACAGACCTCCCTTCTTTTCTTATGTTAATGGTGTTGTTGTCATGCTAATTAGTAATAATTTACATAAGAAAAGCAGTGAGGTTTCTATCAAAACAAGGTCAACTCCAGCCTCACTTTCATTCATAGGCCAGGTAACTAAGCACACAACTGTAAAATGGACTATTTTGTGCACGAGTGAACATTTCATTCCAGTGTGCTCGCGTGTAAAGCTGTCAGCTTACAATATGAGGCAAATACGCATGCATGTTACAAATGTTTTCAAATAAGAATGGCTACTAGCAGTTTTAATAATTGTCTCTTGGCAATACATCTTATTTTAGGTATTCTATTTTATTTTAGGTATTCTTTTGTTTTTATTGAAATTAGACCATGATGCCTCTTTCAAGGCAAAATATTCTTTTGAATTTTCAGCTCAAGAACGAGGCATCAAGGGCTAATTTGAATAAAAACGAAAGAATATTTAAATGACGGCCATTTTGGAATAAGGTCTATGAAATTTGACTATAAGTTACTTCTGCGGAACAGGCACTGGAACTTGTTGGAAGGCTCGCGGCATTTCCTGACTTGCACTGAGGAAACGAGTCGCTAGCTCAGGCAATTGCAACGATATCTTAGTAGACATTAGAGTGAAGGAGAAAGTCAACTATGACGGACTTTGATAGAGCTAAATATTTTCCCCCAACAGGGTGCGCTCTCATTGGTTACTTCGAGGTCACATGACAGCTAACAATAAAACTCTTTCCCGCCAAAAGTCTCTGAGCGGGCAACAGTGCAAAATCTATGACGTCAGAGGGTAACAGTGCACTGTTACCCGCGAATGTTGACCGACGACCGCCGTTGCTGTTGCCGTTTCACGTTTTTCTTTTTGTGCTATGTAACAAATCACTTAATGACTGGTCCCTCGGGAATCTCGGGAACCAAAATTAATTGTTTCCCTCGGGACCAGTCCTTAAAGTGTTCAATATTTCGCCAAACTGTCATGGAAGCAAGCATTGTCTTCATTTTCCTTGACATCAACGAAGCACGAACTTGTTTGTTTGTTTTCTTTGTGAGATTTTTCTTATTTTGACATTTAATAACTAAAAAGTCATTTTTGTTGAGTTGGTAATTATCGGATTAAGGGACTGGTACGTGATGATAAGAACAGTTCCTGTATAGTATTCCGCTTCCAGGTTATTTCTTTTTGCACTTTTACTTTTCCGTCCTAACGTTACGTTTAACAATATAAAGAAGGAACAGACTATTAACTTCCAAACGTGTGAGGAGAAGTGCAAAACTGCCGTTAGTTAATTCACAACATGGTTTACACGCCCCCCGGCCTTAAGGAGGTTTGCCGAGTACGTACTCCATTAACCAGAGCGTCAGAAAGGTGGCTTTGAGTGCATGAAGAATAAACATTGTACTCAACTTTGCGGCGCGATTTATCGCTATTAGGCTTCATCTGTTTTCCATATATGTGCAGAAAATCTGGTGAGTAATTTGCCTCCGTGCGTGTAGGGTGATATTGGTTAGGTCTTTGCACTAAGCAACTGCAGTGCGGCAATATATGGATGTTGACATCGTTAGTGGGAAAACGTATGTCAAAGATCGCATGGATTGCAAATTTATCTACCACCTGAAACGTTACAATTCTTTCAATGCAAACCAAACAAGTTGCAACCGACTTAAAGAAAGTAATTCATGATTTTGAGCGCCAATTAGAGCTGAAAAAGCGCGCTCGAAAACTTTCAAAACATAACAAAGCAAACACCAAATTGCTGTGGCATGCGAAGCCACATTGTCAGTGATCTCGTCCAAACCATGATTCTAAATCTTTTTCATGCAACCATTAGTTATTACTAAAGGTCAACCTATCAGTCTCATATCACAAATCTGCTAAAACGCAGTGTTTTTACCGTAACTTTAACTCCTACACAAGCAAATCAGATTTCCATGTTTCGCACCTTCTTTCAAATTCATTTTAACAAATTTCAGCAGTATGAAATTCAGAGAACAACGATGGTCGTGAATTTGATAAACTAGCGATTATAGGGCAATCTCCTTCTATGAGGATAACTTTAAAAGACTAGTACTGAGTCGGGCAAAATGACCCAGTCGCCATAAAGGAGAAAATCAACATTTTGTCTTCGAGTCTTTAAAGAAAACGTTGCTATCTATTATTTCCATAGATAATAACATCGTCGATGTAAAGGGCAACAAAACATGGCTTTTTTTTTAGAGACAGGGAGATACATGAAAATCTAACATCAAAGGACTTGTATGAACCAAAGTAGTCTGAAGATGGCTCAGGTTGTCAAAACGTTACTGAATGTCAACAATGAGAGTTCTTTTGAGAACGACGCTATCCCAGGCCGATCAATCTCAGTCCACAGCCTATTTAGACCTTTATTTACAATTCTTTACTTAAAAAATTTACAACAGTGTTTTCCGAGGGAGAAGCGGGAATCACTTCTTTTACTCACATCCAAAACATCAAATGGAATTTCCGCTGTGCAATTCAGTTAGCAATCAGTTAAATTTCATTTACCACGCGAAACACATTTTTGTTTTTAATGTAATCATCGTGATTAAATTTCAAATCAAAATTCCCATACTCTGTGCCATATGCTAGAATGCCATCTGAAAGATCAGTGTCTAATATGTTGGGATATCCAATTTGTAAGGACGATAATTGAATCGATTTTTTATTTGTTTACTGATGTTTCCCGTCTGAAACAGACGCTGGAGCAGTGTGCCTTGCTTCCAGCTTGACTTTCGTTGTGGTACCATAGTACACATTGTCTTGGTACACGTGATGATGGGACAGAGCACCGTTGGTCAGCCAGATGCATTCATAAATAGTCGGGTCACTGACACCAATAAACTCAAATTCATTGGCAGAATACGTGACGTTCTCATCTCTCCCAGTAAAATGAGGCTCATAGTAACTTATGCCACTTGCGCGATGTCCATAGTTGCTTCGCTGTACAATATGATTTCCGTAGATAACAGCGTTCTCAAAACCATCGTTTAGACAGTTCTTGGTTTTTCTGTGAGTGTACATCAGGATCCCTGTGCCGTCGATGTAATTGCGGGCAAGCCACAGCTGTTTACCATTACGAGCTTTAATGCCACCCGTGGGGTCAGCTGGCCAGCCTCGGGCGTAGTTACTCTCAAAAATCATTGAATTGAACCCTTTGAGATACACCACGTGGTCTTTGTGACGGGAACCAGTTTTGGGACTTCCGTTGAAAACATTTTTAAATATTGTCATGTGTTCGTCGCATTGGTCATAAAGGCAACTCTTAAAGAAGCCTTGGTCATCTGAAAGATGGTAGTGAGTCTTAAGAAATCCTAACTTCTCTTTTTGAACGAGCCAGTGCGTTGCTGATTCAAGTTCGGTGGACAGCCAGACTACCTTACTCAAGTCGAGGCCACAAACATTCCTGGTAAAGTTTACGCTTACTGTCTTGCTAAATGTGGAAGCAACTCCAAATGCGCTTGAATCGCGCAGAAACACACATCTCTCCACCGTACCGTTTGTAAGGTGTGCCAGTTTCAATTGTTGCTTCTTAGCATTCGTTACAGTTGGACTTGCCGTTGAAAAGAATACACAGTTAAACACTTTCATATCCTTTGTAGATGATATTCCCTGGGCTCCACCATCGAATTCCACACGAATTCCATCAAGCCACAAATGTTTCAATGCAACTGCGTTCACAGGTGAGGCGTTATATATTTTCTTGGCATATGGTATTGATGCCTTGATGATCGCAATACCACTCTCCGTGCCACGAATTTCTACAGAGCCGCGGATAAAAATGTCTCTGCTCACCAGGTATTCACCAGGAGGAAAGAAAACCGTCTGATTATTGCTGGTTCTTGCTGCGTGGTTAATGATAGCCTGAATGGCGGAAGTGTCATCGCTTGTTCCGTCTCCAACGGCAGCTGCTAAAGTACCCCCAGGTTGCTTCACGTTCGTCACTCCAGCAGGGCCGTCATCTGTCATGGACAGGTAGTTTAGGGCTAAGAAACAAAGACATCGAGAAATACTCAATTCTTTCCCGGAGAAGTACATTTCTGGCCTTTGCGTGCTGTTCGTATCACCTCGTGACAAAACTTAATTCTTTTGCTCACATTCTTTTAAAAACCTTGTACGAAAGTAAAAACCGCACTTGTTTAAAAATGGAAAAAGTGTAGTCAGGAGATGTCATAAGTTCTATGGAAAAAGGTTTGCCTTTGACTCTTGATATTTTTCAACAGACGTTTCGGCTAATTCTTAAGCCTTCATCAGTGATATGAAAGCAAAGTTCGTTATCATACGCTATTCAAAGTAACGTAGTGCGAAGATTGCGCGCGTGGTCTCCTGCCTCCAATTCTGACTTTACTCCACCCATTAGAACTAAAGCGGGCTACAAAATAGCTAGAAAGGCAGGCCTAAAGTACTTGATACTGCAAATAACACATTGCCATAATAACATCAAGGCTTAATAACAAGGCTTCAAGATTTGACAGTTAAATTTGAATCCAAACTGTCGCGCGAACATCTGAGTGCACTTCAAGAAACTGTCAAACAATCAACCACAGCTACATCTGTACAAACCACAACTAACCATCAACAGCCTTTTTCCGCGCCCCAAAGAGCTAGACGATTCTGACCGCCATAAATCAGCCATAGTATACAAAATCAATTGCACACAGTGTAATTTTGTGTACTATGGCCAAACAGAAAGATCATTAAAGACCCGAATTGCGGAGCACAAAAAAGCAGTGCCAGGTTTTGACCAAAACTCCAAAGTTGCAAGCCATGTCCACCATTTCAGCCACATCATGAACTTCGAAAATGTCAAGGTCGTTGGTTCGAAGCTAATTACCACGAGCGACTTTTCCTCGAAGCCTGGCACTCTACTTAAAGACCCGAACGCTGGGAACGATCATATCGTACTTCCAGAAGCCTAGAAAGGCATCGCGCGAGGACGAATTGCATGGTCACGCGCGCATATGACTGATGAAGGCTTAAGGACTAGCCGAAACGTCTGTTGAAAAATATCAAGAGTCAGAGACAATACTTTTTCCATAGAACATCTACCGCACATATCACAAGGTTTCCTGGCAGTTTACAGTTTTTCTACAGGATAATGATCGGACGTCAGTATGTAAAGGCGCCTTTGGTAGCCATTATTAGTCCCGTCAGACGGCAAGTCCGTGGACTACGTCCCCAACTCTTTTCGAACAGGGTTTTAGGTTTTTTAACGTCCGTTACTTATAGTAGTTTGCAAAGATGTAGCAGAGAAGGCCAACAGCTTACTGCAACAACACTGCCCAATGACGTGATCACCTATGTTGAGACAAAGTTCTTTATGTACAGCCAGCATGATCTCACTCACCGCTATTTTAAGACTCTGGCAAATGCTCCAGTCCGGCGCTTTATCATCTGAGATAACTAGTCAGCGGTAAAGTAATTTGATGCGCCCGAGAATTAGAGTCACCGTTGAAGAAATTGAAAGCCGTTAACTGCGATCGCAAGAAACGTACTTTATCATGAATTTAAACGGCTTCCAGTTTGCTTCCAAGGAAACTCATATTTTCCAGGCCTATATGTTGACCGTGAAAACGGAGATATTATCAAGTTAAAAACGACGGTTAAAGAAAAGAAAGCCCCTTGTTGAATATTTGCACACACTGTAAAGAACTGAAAGGGTCCTGCGAAGAAATGAGGCTGAAATGACCTCTGAGTGGAACACAATTTTGTCCTCCCTTAGTTGCTATAGCTTGCAGTTGAAGAATATAAGAGTATTCTTGTACTAAAACTGTACTTGGCACCAAAATTGTTAAGCAAGTTATGTACGTAATTCTTTGTTTCTAAAGACTAGCTGATGCACTACTGATTAAACATAAACGAGGGTCCCAATGGGGTAGTGACTTTTACAGCTAACTGTTAAATTTCAAGCCTTTTTACGCCTAACGGTTAAATTTTTGGCCCTTTTACGGCTAACGGTTAAACCCCATTGAAACCCCTCATAAACTGGTCAATGCTTTGATTGGCATTTCTCATGCTTTCGTAATTCTTACGAAAGAAAACCCAAACAGGTGGATCAATACTCCTAGAAATGGCCACGCTCTGCTAATGTGTATTGCCAGTACGACAAGTAACAATTCCAAGCCAATGTGCTTCTTTCAACGTACATGTGTTTGATTGCTTTTTGATCACGTTTTTTCGCACTCCCTTGCTATGGATTCGTTGTTTCCAGTTGAGTTTTTCAAACAACTTTCCAGAAGAGCTGCTTCCCATCCTATGAGAAAAAGAACAGTTCAGGAGTAAAAGCTATCCAGGTTTTCTTTGATTTTTTTGTTGCGTCATTTATCTCAGTACTCACCAAAGAAGGAAGATGACGCTTCCAAACAGAGCTGCTACTAATGGTTTCATTATGTTTAGGGATTTGAGAAGCAGTTTAAGGAAGATCTTGTTTTCAAGAAGACAATTCCTCTAATGGAGTGACGGTAAACCAAAGGTATTATATATGTTGGCCCAGAAGGCTCAAACACAAACTAAAAAGAAAACTCAAACAAAAAAAAAAAGGAAACGCAAATTAAAAAAAAGGAAATGCGAATAATAAAAAGAAAACACAAATAAAGAAAATGAAAACGCAAACAAAAAGGTAAAACGCAAACAAACTAGACCCTCCATAAAGCGTACACTGGGTTGCTTGTGGTACGTGTTACACAAAAACAGAAAGCACTGAATTGGGGGGGGGGGGGAGGGTTGGGGTCATTAAAACCATTTGAGGGTCACCCACATGCCGCACCAGCAGAGGCCCTTTGGTTCACACATTCGCACCATTAATTATTTTGTAATGTCCTGTCCCATTTTGAGGTCTCTTAGCGTTTTAAGCTTTGGTAATAAATTCAGTTCAAAGATAACAAAACAAGCTGTTGAGTAAAATTCACTCGTTTCTTTTTTAAATAAATAGTCTGCCAAAAAATAATTGCAAATTGCTCTGATGGACATTTTCCAGTATTTCATGCATGTCTTGCAGTTGCACTAAGCAAACGTTTATTGCACACACTAAGAAAGGACTGAAGATGTTGTTTCCGCTTCATAATTCCTCTTCTTATTAGTCTAATCTGATTCCAGGTCAAAACATTGTTTGGCTTTACGTTTACACCAAAAAGTACCGTAAAAGCTAGGAGTTAACAGAAAAAGACAAGCCAAAGACAGATGAAGGAAAAAAATAACATAGTTTATATATCTATATCTATATATATATTATATATCTTAATCGAATTGTCATCGAAAGATTAATGACAATCGATCGTAAAAACAAGAAGATTTCTGCAGTCTCTGACATTTATGATATTTTTTCAAAAGGAAGAGATTGATCACATGCTAGGCCATAAAGGTGCACGCGATCACCTTGTTTCAATTGAATGAACTACGGAAAAGAATGTTAATCATTCGTCGTTTTCAGAGTAAAACAACGTCTTTGGTTTTTTAATTTTGTTTTAATATTTAAATGAATATTTACATTTCATCTGTCGGGTCAGGAAGCCTTCTTTGTCGGGTTCCGGAGAACGTATCTACTTTGACTTCAGGGTGAACTATTTACACAATCGCGAGGTTGAGCGGCTATGTAATTGAAAATCTGAACATCCATGAGATACAAAAACAGACTTGCGAATTATCGCAAACCACAATGCTGACAAGCACAAAAGCAGAAGAAATGGTTAATAAATATGAAGTTTGTTACTATCTGAATGTTTTTGAGTTAAAGTAAGGGATATATTGTCACGCAAATGATGTAATTTCAGGACACTCAAAATTCGCAAAAAGCGTGAGTTTCATGTAAACAATCTTCCCACTAGCAAGTCGTAGCAATAAATTGGATTTACCAGGAAGTTAAAGAAATATTGTTGGCTTCCCAAAGAAATGTCATTTCACAATGACGGTAGTAGCCAAAACGCGGGCCCGGGGCCGGGGTCGGGGTATCTGCTTTTTTTTTCCAATTTTTTTTGTTTCAATTTTTGTCGTTATTCTCCAGGGCCCGGTTGTTCAAAAGCCGATTAACGCTAATCCCAGATTAAAAATTAACCAAGGAGTTTATTACTCCACTACTAAATGCTGTTCAACGTTGATATTTGGCAAAACTTTACATTAGAAGAAGTCAATCTTGAAAAACAAAAATAAGCAAAACAACCTTTCACCACAAAGTTGAAAACACGAAACAAACGTTTACGCTAATCCTGGATTAAGCTAATCGGCTTTCGAACAACCGGGCCCAGTACTGTTATTTTCGAATGTTCGGAATAGTTCCTTCATTTATGATTGAAATTAGTAAAAAAAAAAAAAAAAGAAACATACTACTGAAGCTACGAAAGGGGCATCTTTGTTTGTTTTTCGAAACTAAGAGAATTTCCTACTGAAATTGGAGTTTTTGCGGGGAATATACTCTAACTTAAGGAACCTACAGAAGCAATGAAAGTTCTTATCGTGGTAGAACGAGGTTAACGTAGGGTAGACGAAGGTCAGCGAGGTATAAAGCGGCCAACTTAGGGTAGATAGGGGTAAGCGTGGTTAACTTGATAGAACGAGGCTAAGTAAGAGTACATGACGGTTGCTGTGGCAGAGCGAGGGTAACTTAGGATAGATGAGGGTAAAAGGGATTAACGTAGGTAAATGTGGTAGAAGGTTCGTGTAAAGCGACACTTTTTACCGTATAATTTATATAACGTTTAAAGTTGTTATGTATGGGACTTCTTATGGGCCTAACATCAAAGTTTTGCCGCTTTTTTGTTTGGGTTTTGCTTTTTTGTTTGCGTTTTCTTTTCTATTTGCGTTGTCATTTTTTTATTTGCGTTTTCTTTTTATTATTTGCGTTTTCATTTTTTTTATTTGCGTTTTCATTTTTTTTATTTGCGTTTTCATTTTTTTATTTGCGTTGTCATTTTTTTATTTGCGTTTTCATTTTTTTTATTTGCGTTTTCATTTTTTTATTTGCGTTTTCTTTTTATTATTTGCATTTCCTTTTTTTAATTTGCGTTTTCATTTTTTTTGTTTGCGTTTTCATTTTTTTATTTGCGTTTTCTTTTTATTATTTGCATTTCCTTTTTTTAATTTGCGTTTCCTTTTTTTTTGTTTGAGTTTTCTTTTTAGTTTGTGTTTGAGCCTTCTGGGCCAACGTATAATACCTTTGGTTTACCGTCACGCCATTAGAGGAATTGAGGAAAGATCTTCCTTAAACCGCTTCTCAAATCCGTAAACATAATGAAACCATTAGAAGCAGCTCTGTTTGGAAGCGTTTTCGTTTGCGTTTTCTTTTTGTATTTGCGTTTTCATTTTTTTAATTTGCGTTTTCTTTTTTTTTTTTGTTCTTGGCTGGGGACAAGTAAGGTGTTCAAATGTCCCTGGAGTCTATGAGAAATAAAAGTCAAAATCCATGCTTTTGGGCTAATGCTTTAATCCATGCTTTTATACTACCAAATTCTTATTCAAGTCAAACTAAGGCGCAGAATTAATGACCTAGGTAGCTAATTCTTGGTACCGTTGCAGTGATCGTTCGCTCTACAGGTCTTCCAACTCGTTTATGACCTCTTCAGACCACGTCGACCACAAATTTCATGTATTTTTTATGAAATCATCACTAAAACGATATCATACTTCTGCAACGTGAACATCAAGGTGTCAAATGCCGTGGGGTTGACGGAGGCATGACTAATGCCCGATCCCTGGGATTTCTAATGAAGGAAATGCCCCGCTACTGAATGCCCTGGAGGGATGAGTACTGTTGGAATCGACTGATTCATTAAGCTTTTACCAGTTCGCGGGAGAGGAATTTCCTGTTAGCGGGCTAAAAAGAAAGCTAAATTAAACAACGGAGGATTTGAACCCAATAACTGTAATTTGGAAAAGTGAGATAGCTTCACAGTATTTTCATCTTCATTCAACGCCGAAAACGTTTTGAAAAACGCAGCGTTGTTCAAGAGTTGAGCGACGGTGCAAGGTCAAGAGGGTCTTAATAGGGTAGTGGTTTTTACAGCCAACGGTTAAATTTTAAGCATTTTTACTCTTGAGGGTTAAATGTTTGGCCCTTTCACGGCTAACGGTTATGGGCGTGCTTGACTTTATACATGAACATACAAATTTCTTGGAGGCGTCAATCTAATCATAGTTAATAAACTGAAGTGGTTAGGGAACACAACAAGCTTCTTTGTTTCATGTCTTTGTTTGGTTTTTTGGCCTTGACCATGAACAAACAACACAATTTTCAAATTTTTTAAGCTCCCTAAATTAAACCAACAGAACTTTACACATTGGTTTGGCATTGTTAAGAATTACAAATGCACGAGCGAGTAATACCAGTGAAAGCATTGACCAGTTTGTTTAATGAGGGTCTCAATGGGGTTTAACCGTTAGCCGTAAAAGGTGTGCATCCATGCTTCTCTTTGTTCAGGAAAGGCCAAGATAGGCATTTATAAAGTTTTCCGACAGAAAATAAGGCTACAGGTAGCCTACACTGTGTCCGAAGCTGGTGGCGCCGACTCTTACTTTAAACTTCACGGGTTTCTTCAATGCACGTGTCTCGAGTCATGTATAGCATGGGTTTCTTTTTGATGTGAAAATGTCATGATATGAGGGTAATGCTGTGAGACAAAATAGCAAGATGAATAGACTTCAGCGGGTTGTTAGGGTTGATAATCTAAATCTGATGTTGATAATTTTAAGAGAATACCAGCTGGAAGGGAGGTCACTGGAAGGAAACCTCCATCCTCACAAAATGATAACTTAAAACCGAAAGAAGTAATGTTTGCAATCTCACTTATTTGAATTAAAATAAAAAGAATTTTAAAATAGCATTTTTTTACTCCGAATCTTCCCGCGTGCCGCAATCTTGAATCCTTGTGATGTGTTCCAGTTGTGCTATTTTTCTGACACTGAGAGCTTTTCTATAATAACAACAGGGCAACTGTAACACGTAACAGTTATTTAAGATGGTGGTGTCCAGGAAATTTGAAAAGAAAAAAGTTGAAATTCTCATATTGGATACAAATGATTGGAGTGCAAGTTTCTAAAAGGTACAATGGAAGCTGTCAACAAACTACTGTATATGACAGCTCCTAGAATTGCTATGCCCTGCATATTTACATTAGGGGTGCGATCGATTGACCCTATTCCGGAATAAGAATACTTGGAGTAATGATTTAAAACGGTTGTCTGGCGTTTTGAAGCAACGAGGATACCACAGATACTGCATGTTGGAAATAGCATTTTAGCAGCTTTTTTACAATTTTAATGTGAACTGATCTCCGCAAAAACCAAGGATTTCTAACTTCTATTCCATGTGTTCCTATTCCGGAGAACGGTCAATCCAACGTACCCAAAGTTTATGCATCGCAGTTATATTTATTACACAATCAAAAGATTACAGAAACCGGCAGAGCCTTGTTTCACACTATCTTACATGCGCACTTAAGCAATGATAAGTTTACACGAATGGAAAACCAATGAAAAGTATCTGGTAAAAAAATGAAAGAATGAATGAAATAAAATAAAGTCAGTAAATGCTATGTCAGTTTTGAGCATCTTTGACAAGTTTTTACAAGTGGACACACACTAGCAGGACAGACTGCAAATGGTGGCACCATCTCCCTTCCTCACAATAAGAAGTTTAATTTCAAGTCTGGTCCTTTAAAAATAAAATCGAGGACCTTAGGAGCTACGACAGCGACGAGAAAGGCATTACATAGCGACGTTTAATGAGCAAAAGAACAGCACTGCTCATGGATTTTAGCTTTTGAACCGTTTGTCCCGTTTTCTGCGAATACAATGACCAAATCTTGAGGGCTATGAAAACGTCAGCACATAACACTTGTAATAATAAATTTTTTTTTGTTTTTGTTTTTATTGAACACCGTTCAGGTAGAGGGTAGCTCAGGTAGTTTGTAGAGGTCATACAAAACTACCTTTTATTACTTCAAGAAAAGATAGGCAGTACATTTTTTGCTCAAGTCTTTGTCCTTCAACAAATAGATATTTGAGATAGTTGAAGTCCTTTAAATATTGAAGAGAATTTTAAGTCAAACACGTTGGCACAAACGTGATTGCCGTTCAGCTATCCTCTTCATTTTAAATTGAGTAGTCGAGACAAATTATCCGAACTACAGCCAAAGATCTAGAAAATCTTTTTAATACCTTAACTGAATTTATGTTTCAACGAAAACTTGGACAAGTTCTTTCAAAGTTGCCATGCATTTGTAGTCCAACCATCCAGAGAGAGGTATAGATATTTAAATCGATTTGACTGCAATAACTGCAACTTTTCTCCATGATTAATTAAAGACGATGCACGAAACTGCCGCACTTTATAAGTCATTGATAGTCGCTAGTCTTCTTGATTCATCTCCCTGTGAAAGCTTGTATCCCAGTGATAGCTCTTCCAAGAATCAAGGCGTGGATATCATGGGTTCCTCAAGAAAGAAACGTAAATCAATTAAGTAGGTCTAACGACATACCACAGTTTGAATATTAGTGGAATGTTGGAAGTCAGCAAAGATTTGGATGGTATTGGAAACATGGAGTTGCACTTATTTTGTGATGTATTGGCAGTATTCTTTTTCAAATAAATGAAAATCACTTAAGTGTGCCCAAATTCTCTACTTGTTACGGTTCTGGGAAAGGGGGTTAAGGCGTTTTCATAAGCGTTAAAGATTATGACCTTGAATTATCAGTTAGCATTCATTCTTTAGAAAGAGACATTCCTTTGCAGGTCACTAGTTAAATCTACAGTTGCTATATAAGTTTGAATGGTCATGTCAAGCAACTTGTCTTCGTAGCATACCACAAAGTTGCCAGAATTAAACTAGACGTAAACAAGACGTTCGCGAAACATTGAATACTTCTCACTGTCAAGATAAATCTCCCTAACTAGAATAAACACATTATGCCAGAATCTCCTCTGGATTTCACATTTTTTGGCCCCTGCATAAGTATACAAAGTTGACAAAACTAGCAGTTATTTTCTGGTTCTAAAGGATAATGGCTCTTTTCCTTTCACGCTGCCTCCGTAAGGGGAAACTTTACACCCATTCCTGCCAGTTTTGTTTACTTTTACGGATATTGAAAGCAAAATCTCGAGTTGGGTGCACTGTAAGGATGCAAGAGGTATTTTTGCAGGTACCTTCATATGTGTTGACAGCTTCCAAATTCATCACATGGCGAATGACGTGATATTCATCGGAGATCCCGTTTCCTACAATTTTCACAAAACGAAATGAAAAATTATACCGGTTATTTGCAACTCTCAGAACTGCAAACCGTAACTTGGCTACTAGAAAACACTATTTGGAATGATTGATAACAGCTTTCGTATCTTTTCAAGCAATGTTTAAATAAGAATTCCACTGGCTATTCAAATATAAGAATTTTTTAGTCCAGTTCAGACACTCCCGAAAACCACAATGCATATCATTTGCACCTCGTTAAATAACAAAAGAGCACATTGTACGATGCCTCGTCGCTTTAAAAACTGAATCAATTTTCTGCAATCCTACACCTCACTCCAGTTAAGATTCTAAAGGGTATTTTGAATATGAATACACAAGATGCACAATTTAACTGCCACATTATTACCTATCAGAATTACCACTAAGTTCTTCACAATTAAATCCAAAACACACTCTCAATTAAACGACCAATTGGGCCCACTTGTGCATGCAATTGCCACATTATGGAATATCAAAACCTTGATATCAGGATGGTGATTGGAAGTTGCCCTAATTCTTGGTTTGCACCCACGTGACAAGACATGCGGCGGCCATGTTGGATGGCAATACAACACAATTTCTTTTCATAGAATTTCCATAATAATAAAGTTTAGTTCCCAGTGGAGATACAGGTTATAGTTCTTGCCATCCAACATTACCACCGTAACATCAGATGCAAACCATCAATAATTTTAGGAGAAAAAGTGTACATGGTTTGTCAAGTGAAATGTACAGGTTGGAAAACATGTAGAATACAGGGTCCTTTCTTTACCTTTAATTAACTCATCCCCAGTTCATGGATGAATTCGTGCAGCGACTTCAGCTTCTACTAACCACTTTAACTCATTAAGTCCACTTTGCTCATTCACAAGGCAAAACGGATAACAGAAACACTCCTTCCAACTTACCACCAAGCATGTCCCTTGCCATTCTGGCAATGTCGAGTGCTTTTCCACACGAATTGCGTTTGATCAAAGAGATCATCTCCGGGCAGTACCTTGCAGACATAAATTTTAAAAGTCACAAAAAAATGTTTTAGTAAAATTGAAAAAAGGTTCCTGTAATCAACTGTCGGCTGACATGCATCAACAGTTTACCTACAGTCAGCCAACAGATTACTGACATAACAGAAGGAAAGCTCAGCTGAGATTTGAAGGAAAATACTGAGTTACTCTATTTCTGAGAAATGCTGTTTCAGTGCCAAGAGAGAGTAAAAACCCTTTGGTTAACTATTGGCTTACATTCCTTCATCTTTCAGTCGTCCAACCTGCAAGCAACTTTGAAGTCCAATACTTATCTGAAAAGAACCATAGAGTGCAGTTTAATCATATGAGCGTCAACACACCAAGGGCAAGGAAATTACTCTGACCAATCAACACAGATGCAGCACACCAAACAAATCAGAATTCTAAGAGATTAAAACATAACAGCTTGATACATTGTTGAGGTGAGGCCTTAAGCTTCTGATCTCAGTTTGGGTTTTATTCCAAACTTCCGCCAGTCGACAGCACCATCAGGGAATAGGGAAATATTCCACAGCACTAGACTGCGAATATGTGAGCTGACTCACATTGCATTTGAATGTTGCAAGGCTGGCCAAAGTGATGTGAGGATTGTATATGCAAGCTAATACAGCACAGACAAATAACAAAATAATTAGTGATGAACATTCAGTGGTGAGCTGTACTAACTGTTGGCTGAAAACAAAAACTGTGATCAGCAGCTTCACATATTAGGGCTGTTTATACAAGAGAAAATAAGCCACGGCTTACTCTGGCCGCGGCTTACATAAGATGCAAACACCCCGTATAAATGGTACCAAATCTACATTCACGGCTTTCTCAAGCCGTGGCTTATCCTGGCCTGGGAGTTTATACTCGTATAAATAGTTGCTTTCGCGTATTATGTATGCCGTGGCCAGAGTAAGCCGTGGCTTATTGTCTCTCTTTTACTCCGTCTAGCGTGGGACGATTTTACTCGTAAATGCTGGATGGTTCAGGAGTCATGGGTTAAAACCACTCTAGGAACATTTAAAAGTGATCCGTGGTTAATATTGGACTAGCAGGAAGCTGTAAAAAAGATTAAGACATGAACATGAAGTTACCTCAGTTGTCATGTCAGCCATTTTCTTTTGCATGAGTTGATTTGCTGCGAGGGGTCGTCTGAACTGTTGTCTGAAAAAGTTATTGAATGCAAACTAGCTGAGATTAATGGCTATGCATTTTCCAGTTCAATTATTGTACACAAGGGTCATAAATTTTAAATTGAATTAAGACAGAGCTGCAACTTGACAGTAAAGCCAGAGAAAACATG
>NC_090878.1:19861852-19866852 GCF_036669935.1 Montipora foliosa
AAAAACCAACAAATTTTGATCTGATTTGTGTTAATTTCTTGATTTCAGTTTACAGTGTCCTCAATGAGCAATGAGTACTCCAGCGCTACAAGGTCCTTTCCTTTCTTACATTAAACCACAACATGGAAAATTCTGTGCTTCATTCTTAATTGTGAGTGGGTTCTTTAAATTCCACAGGGTTTACATGTACTGTATTGACTGTTACTGTAAGTTGAACAGCTGTTTAACCCATTGACTCCCAGGGGTTCCCAATTGACGAGTAAAATTGTCTGGCATTAGACAGAGTAAAATACTAAGTCTGGCTGATTTAAACCGGTTTGGTTGTCAAAGGTTAAAGCAGTTGCAAAGATTCTTAAGACTAAATGGGATGCAAACCCATAACTGCCAGCTGAGATAAGAAGCAATCGAGTCTCTTGACATTTTTAAGAAAGCAGTAAAAACAATGCTGTACCGGGAAGCCTATACTATCTGAGTTTTTGAACTAATTTAACAGTACCACACATTTAATATTTACATTGGCGAATATGTATATTTTAAATTATTATTTCTTACTGTTTCAATTTATTAATTTTATTTACATTTTTATATCATTTTTATATCTATTTGAAACATTGTAAAGCACATCGAGGTCTAGGTTGCCCTATATAAATATGTTTTATTATAATTATAATTATTATTATTAACTGTAAATGCCACATTGTAATGCAGAGCAACTGAGTAAGCAAGAAGTGTCATGTCTTGGTCAGTGCTTACGTTCATGTAGAGTCCCATTCAAGACAGCTTTTTCTCAGGGTTCTTCTTAACCCTTTAAGCCCCGAGGGGTTCCCCATTGACAAGTAAAATCGTCTGGCGTTAGACAGAGTAAAATCTATAAGTGCCATTTGGCACTATCGGGGCTGAAAGGGTTAAACGGGGACATAGTTTTTTTACGCTGTTAGCTTAACTGCTTAAAGTGGTACTATGACGAAAATCGCATCTTTCCTATCTAAGCCATTTTGAAACATAAACAAGAAGTCTGCGTGAGAAGAAAAATGCTGTTTACTTTTTTCAAATATCTCTTTTCGTTCCAGAGATATTCGAGTTTTTAAAATATGCAAATTAGCCAAGTGATGACGTCATACACTCAACCAAATTTTGTTCAAATATAATGAAAGGAGATATCTCAGCCAATTTGTATCTGCATTCAGAATTTTTTGATTTTTTGCAGTAAGATTCTACTAAATGTTCTCCACAATATGAGCTTAACAGTTCTGTTACCGTGGCATCATACTGGTTTCCAGACCTCCCCCATATTATGACCTTTTCTGGCCACCTTTGGCATTCCATTTTGATATTTGCTAACAGCACTTTATATGCATGATCCAGCAAGCATATAAATATGTTAGCACGACTTTGTGGCCTTGTTCAACATTTTTCAAGCTGAAAATCACTAACATTTTGAAATCAAGTGGGTGGGGACTGGAAAAGAGTGAGTTGCCATAGGAACATAATTTTTTGTAGCCATAGGTGTGTTTCCTGTAGAATTATCAGACTACCAAGTTTCAATGGTCTGTGCTGTAAATTGGCCAAGGTACATGTAGCTCTATTTATATACTCAATATAATATTGGGTTGAGTGTATGACGTCATCTCATTTGCATATTTTACCCATTTTTCAAACTTAAATATCTCCGGAACTAATGAAGATATTTGCAAACGGTAAATGGCGTTTTTGTTCTTTCGTGGAATTCTATGTAATACACTCAAAAAATCAAGGGGTAAAAATTTGATCATAGTACCACTTTAAAGTTGCTAACTTTACAATGATGATTATCCTGACATCAGAAACAGAACAGACGTTTGCCAGGCGGCTACAATACCTTCTCCAATATAAACCCTCTTATCCTCTTATCTTCACAATTTGCCCACACAATAAAGACATCAGCTATCGGTGAGTTTGTAATCCTAACATCAAACAAGTCAGAACATTAATATCAGAGAGACTTCATAACAATGAACTTTGGATGGTATTAGTGACCCTGGTGATGGTTGTCATGACTGCCAGTAACAGAACCAATGATATTAATGATGATGATGATGTAAATGCAGATGAAGAATGATTCATGATGATGACGATGATGACAATGATGTAATCGCATGGTCTCTCAAAACTGATTTGAAATAAGGTTTGTATGTGGGGAATCCAGTATTGGCGAATGGAGATGTTGTATTACATGGACCTTCACCACAGAGTTCTCGCGGAAAACCGGTTGCATGTAATACTGAGAAATCATGGTGTTGGATTGATATTCCAACTCTCTTACAGTCCTGAATTAACTTCTTGAGTTTTTTGTTTTAGGTCAGTGAAGGCATATTTGAGACAAAGAACTTGCGATAATTCAAGGTTCGCGAGCAATCACACCGGCGATACATTGTGGATTTGTTTAAAAATTGCTTTTTGCATAGCCTTGCGAATGCTACCCAATGTTGAGTTATTATGCTGTTATGCTGTAAATTTATATTGTAAAAAGTACAGTTCAAGGTTGTTTAGAACGGGTCTAAATACCTGACTCTGGGAAAGTAAACACCTGGCAGCAAGTTGAAATTTGAACTTACAACTTCCTTGGGGAGAACACTGCATGTGCATCAAAACACCAACAATGCGTCACAAAATTGCAAAGTGGCGTGCAAACGAACCACTGCCAAGAAAAATCATCTTGGCTGTGCGCCGGTGAGACAGATTTTAAAAACCTGTACGTAGTTGTTTTAGAAGGGAAGGGGTTAAAGAGTGGACTTAAAATAATATTCAATATTGGCAAAAAGTTAACAATTTGTTAACTTTTTGCCAATAAGCGGTTCCCCAGTTAAAAAGTGTTTAAGTGCTTTTTAAAAGGGAGAAGGTCAGACCTGAGGCAGCCAAAATAATACAAAGCCAATATCCCTTGTAGACTACAATGCACATAGCCTGCAAATACAGCCACCTCTCATCGCTCCCAGCTGCAGAGAGAGAGAGAGAGAGAGAGAGAGAGAGAGAGAGAGAGAGAGAGAGAGAGAAAGAGAGAGAGAAATGCCCCTAGCGGCCGAGAGCGAGTGTATTTGCAGGCTACAATGCACATTATTATATATTAGCCTTGATTCTCAGATGGCTCCGGTCATGATCATTTGCCACCTGAGAATAACAGGTTAGTATTAAATTAAGATGATAACTCAAGGGAAGTAATTCACTGTAGCTCACCAGCTCTTGGACCCATTAACAATGTAGCTTTTCTCAGCAGGGTTGTACTTTGCTTTTGTTTCCATGCCACTTGGGTCACTGCCATGATTGGGTTCAGTCAAGCCAAAACATCCAATAAGCTCTCCCCGCGCTACGATTAATAAGGAACAAATCTGCACTTAACTCAACAGCGCATGCCTTTGACTGAAAAAATATCTGACACCACTCTTAAATTCGTTTGCAAAACATGGACAAAATGAAGACTACAACCTGCCATGCATGAGCCTAATAGTTCATAAACTTTGGATTTGGTGACCAGTTACCCACGTCATTTCACTGCCTTTGTGAATTCACCGCAAGGTAAGGTTAGGGGCTGTCACTATTGATCAAAACAGCTGGCTACCATAGAAAAGTAACACAGGACAACTAAAGAACTGCATGACTTGTTCTTGTCATACATATTTACTTTTCATGTAAATTTGGATGTGACTTGAAAGTCATTTTCCATGCCGATGTAACAGTATGACATAAAGTAAACACATTAATCATGTCAGATGTTGTTTCCAATTTTGACAAGTAAAAACATAATTATAGGAATTATTGAAATAGAGTGTTTTCACATCACATCATGGTGCCATGTTGGAGTCCCTAAACAAAGGAACAGCGGTCATGTTGGTCTCTCCATTATCATGCAAACCTTTTCTTTTGTTTCAGTGGAAAAACAAGGTTACTGATCACTTACTGAGTAAAAACACTCTATGGTCGTAAATGTACCTTTACTTGCTATCAATACAAAATGTTTGAAGATACTTACAGCTGCTCTAACACTGTGTTTTTTCATTGGTACTTTTTCCTTACCGAGTTTTGGTAAATACTTCTGTTTCTGCTCCTCTGTGCCATAAGCATTGATTGGATGCATGACCAAGGAGGACTGAACACTCATTGCTGAGCGATAACTGCTGTCAACCCTAACAATAAGATAACCAATGGAGTTTCTTTAATCATACTTAGCGCTGCTATGATAAAAAAATCAGTTCCTTTTTTCCTTCAGATTTTTAAAGTGTGTTTGCTTAAGTTTTGAGCTTTGATCTTTATCCAAAGGCTGTTTACATGTACTTTAAGTGCAAGTTTTGCCTTTCATGGTCCTCCATTACTCTGACACGTTCAAAACTGACAGAATGGACCTCACAGGGTTGGATCTAGGGAAAAGTGAGTTCATTTACTCACTACCTTAAAATTCCAGCGTGTGAACGCAACTCATTATACATGCAAACATGAGTTTTTAAACTCACGTTTTCAGGCTGTATTTTTAAAATCAAGGCTTAAAACTTTGGTGACTTAGTGTTCAGTAAAAATCATTTATTTAGTTTTTAAAATCCAAAGAGAAAGAAGAATCGATTTTTCAGTCATGCTAAGTAGCACTTAAACTTTCACCAAATAGTGCAAATGTTAATCAATTACATCAAACAAAATTTAATATTTCTAATCATGTTCTAATCAATAAATAACAACATCAAACCTTTCACATTCTCTTGCAATCAGTCCATAGGCTACAGATGAAACACCTGCACATCCATAACCTGGCAAAAAATGAGATTGGTACAATAAAAGTAGATTCCTGAGCTAGTCAAAATAAGCAGCAGTCACTCTGGTCTCTTAAATTATGAGCGCTGGAGTGAAAATCAAGCCAGAGTAGTCAGTGATCAGAGGCAATTTTCTGACATGTTTGTTTTGGCCGACAAGTAGGTAGCTTGTCAGCTAAGGGGGTTGTAGTGAGTTGGCCAATGCTTCAAAATTCATTAATAATT
>NC_090878.1:19871852-19894352 GCF_036669935.1 Montipora foliosa
CTATGTCCCCCTTAAATGAATAAAGGGGGTAGTTTCTAAGGAAACTGTGGTGTTGCGTTGGTGGGGAAGTAGTACACAAAAATTTGGTTTTATCAATGGAGATACGGTAATAATGTAAATTGACAACCGTACAGGGATTCTAAAAGCTGACGTTTCGAGTCCCTATGTCAGAGCGAATCGAGGAATTATGGGTTGTGTAGACGACTAGGCAACCGATTCCGCGAACACCTTGGCGATGTTGAGGAGAATGACAAAGATGCATCTAAGCCAGTCGCTCGTCATTTTATTCTCCCTAACCACTCCAAACAACACATGGCTATCTGCGGCCTTTCCCTACATCTAGGTATGACGGAAAGCCGCAAGAATCTGGAACAAAAATTCATCTTCCAAATTGGCACCCTTAATCCCTACGGTATTAATGAATGCTTTTCATTTAACTAATGTATTCCTGTTTTTTCACATTGCCATGTTACCACCAATAGTGTAGCTCCTACTCTACTATAAAAACTACACGTAACCCATAATCCCTCGATTTGCTCTGACGAAAGGCTAACACTCGAAACGTCAGCTTTTGTAGAATCCCTGTACGGTGGTCAGTTTACATTATCAACTCTGTTGATAAAACCAAATTTCCCCTTAAGACAGATTTGCGGGCAAATGCTTCACGCTGCCGCTCTTCTCAGTTGGAAACAACATCAGCTAGCAAATCAACCCTCACACTATTAATTTGAGAAGAGTAGGGGATGAAGTCACCGTTTTGTGACTGTCCTGTTCTCTCCAGAAGTGCCCGGCTTAGCAATGATGTCCCTAAGATGGCTTAATATGGTGTTCAAAGCCATGTAAGCAGAAAACAGCCATAAGTCAAAAAGGAACTTTGCTGAGTGCTGGAATGTGTAGATGTACATGTAGATGACCAAAGGAAAATCAAGATTGAACTGGTTTAAAACATCTTGAACCACAACATAAAGCATGAACGGTTTCTTTAGAAGCTAACCCCATCCATATAAAAATTATCCAATGCTCTAGCACTTGAGCATGGAACAAGCATTCCCGGCCTCATTTTCTCCAATTTAAGGAACACATCAGCATGCAACCTAAGAAGAAGAATCAGAAATTCAGCATCATTTACTGTACCATTATTCCCTCCTCTCTATTCTTTTTCAGCCTCTTGGAATCAATACCTCGGGTAAATGTAATGAATGTCGAGACCATAGAGGCTTGTACTCATGAGGTGAGGTCTTGGATGCATGAAGCTCTTTTTATATAAATATACTCACATTAGGATGTTAAACATGTATTTCTTTGTAATGCAAATATTTGCAATTTTTTTGTACTTTTTTGTAAGGTTGCTGTTCCTGAGGGATGTGAATATGTGCCATTAGTCAAAAAATCAATAAAACAAGCAAAGGTATTAATTTTTGTGACAGTTAATTTTTGTATAATAATAATCTTATTATGTGTTTTGTTCATGTTCTTCATAGTTGATTAGCCATTATAGTAATGACCAAATACAATAATTATTATAATGTTACACCATGTTGGCCTAAATTATACCCGCAAATCAATGACATAGTGTACTGCATTAGTTAGTGGTCGGACTTCGTGACGTGTTAGGAAGTGACATGGACAAGACTCCATTGTAAGTTCTAGTGATCTTTTGGGGTTGGTGATTTTCTTTGGGACAATAAAACTGTTAAACTTCACTGGGCGTACAAGTGTCTTACAGTATTAAATTAATTAATGAGATTAAGCATCATGTTTATGGCAAATGGCAAATGTCGGACTAAAATTTACATTTTGCCAAAAATGGCAGTGCTTGACCTTAACTTTTTTGATCGCTTGCCCTGGGACTACTTGAACTGAGAATTTACTACATGTAGTCCTGAGTAAATCTCTGGTAGTCCTTCCTGATTGCAGCATGGCAATATTTTTTGCAATATCTTTTTACAATTAAATTGGACTATCTGTGTTCGCGATCGAAATGTTGCGAGGAACGCATTGAAACAACACTTACAAGACGTGTATTTTGTTTTCAACTAATGTATTTTTTTAGACATTGCAAAAACTAATTACAAAGTAGTTACTGGTCCTGTGACTAGTGGTTCTAAGTTTCTACTAGTCCAGAAGCATTTTGCACTAGTCCAGGACTAGTGGACTACCGCTAAGGTCGAGCACTGGATGGAAGAAAGTCGTTTAATTTGATATGAGCTCATTTCTTGTCTGTTAGCAGCAGCTATCAAGTAAGTTTTCAAAAGAGGGAGATGAGTTAGAATAGTATAATTTCCTGTTTTTTATAACAAGCAGTAACCCACCCTTTCATGTTTGCCATTTCACATAAAAGCGATGCTTCATCTCTCTAATATTATAATTTTATTGTGGGGTGAACTAGGGTTGACACAGCCTTTGATCATACATTCATGAACTGTTACAGTGTTCTGAAGAAAAGTGAACATGTATTGCAACATTTTGATAATCAAGTCATTGTTACAGTATTTTTTAGAGTTTATAAGTTTATTAATGAATAAATGTCCCTTTCGCAGGATACTTTGTTAAATGTAGTAACTATTAATGTTTGTATGTAACGACATGTGTCAGTGATTACTTTTACAAAAGTCACACATTCAAGTGGTAATTCCTCCAGGAATAATGATAAATAATAATTATTGTCGTGCAATCAATTTTCTTTTCTAGGAATACCCTTTCATCTTGGATCCTTTCCAGAAAGAATCACTGAAATGCTTGGAAAACAATCAGTCTGTGTTGGTGTCAGCGCACACATCGGCAGGGAAAACAGTTGTAGCAGAGTAAGACTTCTGAGTTTGGTGAATTAAAAATTTTCATTGCTTGCCGCAGGAAGTTGTTTTGACTTATTGTAATTATTGGCAACCTGTAGGTATGCCATCGCCTTGTCACTGCAGAATAAACAAAGGGTGATCTACACTACGCCTATCAAGGTATGGTAAAACACATAATTATTAATATGTAATGTTTAAAAAACGAGCAGCAGTGTTTTATCGGGGTTTAAAAACATGAGGCGTAGCCGAGTGTTTTGAGACCCGATAAAACACAAAGAGCGTGTCCCTCTGGACTCAAAACAATGGTTCAAATTGTGAGGTGAATATTAGCATACAAGAAAAACAAGCTATGCCTTATTAATATTCTTTATACAAAGAATACTAACGAGGAGTGTTATATGAGGATATAAAGCTCATACACGTGGCATTTTATCAGTGTTTTGATAGGCTGTTAGGCTCATGAATTATTAACGAGTTTTTTTAAGGTTGAAGTAAAGTAAAATCTTGTTATATTATAAAATCTACCATTCCAGGATTGCTGTTTGCCTCTGTTCTAAACAGAGTCTTTGTACATTGTGTACAAATAAGTTGGACAATTTCATACACTTCAACCTCCTTTCATTTGAATGGTTTTTATCCAAGACTCACTTTGAAACAAAGATAAGTAGCAATTCAGAAATGCACTATGTCAAGTTGTTCTTTCTTGATTCCAAGAATAGTTTATTATTTCAAAAGATGGTTAACCTCTTCTACATAAAAAAGTATTGTGAAAGTGTACGATTTCAATAAATGTACAGTGTTTGTCAAAAAAAGTGATAGGCTCTTTGCAGGGACCGCTGAAGGTCAGTGGCTTGTATGAGATTTTTATGCACTGAATATGGTTGGCCGATGGATGTGTGCTTTTTAGGTTCTGTTAATCCTCGCTCCATAGTTTCTCTTTTTCCTCCTTTGGAGCAAAATTAATGTAGATATACCTGACTTGTGTTCCTGGTCATTGTCGTCCATATTCATGGGCTACAATGTTTGACTGAGAAAAACCTGGACATCACATGCCATCACCAAAAACTAAATTCTTCTTTTTGCTAGAATTTCAACACTATGTTAGCTAAACACCAAGTGACCCAAGTTTTGAGCCTTGATTTAAAAGAGACAACTGTTTATTCTAACTGGATTTTTCCTATTTAATGGCTGGATTGAGGAGAAAATGACATCAAAGACTCTAAAGTTTAAGAATGCAATTCTGGTCAGGTTTTAAGCAAACACACTTTCAAAATCTGAAGGAAAAAAGGAACTGATTTATTTCATCATAGTAGCACTTTAAAGAAAGCAGCTCAACTATCAAGGCCAGTGGGGGGAAAAGTTATGGACCTACATGTAAATTATAAAATAATAAATGTGCACGTCATCAAAGATGAATGGCTGTGTGTCTGCATACAATTTAGTCGTAGTTATGCTTGCACCATTGAATTACATGTAGATGAGATACATTACCTTAGCTTTGTAGTAACACTTTATCATTAATTTTATCTTTATTGAAAGGCTCTAAGTAATCAAAAATACAGGGAATTGTATGAAGAATTCCAGGACGTTGGCCTAATGACTGGAGATGTGACCATCAACCCTAGCGCTAGTGCTCTTGTTATGACAACGGAGGTAAATAGATAATTAAACATAAATTACAGTGTATGTAACTTACATCTCAGATAATGTAGAGGATGATTGTTGACATTTAAGCGTGATGCATGCTCAGTATCTGTCTTATAACCTCGCTGCACTAACCCTTAAGGCTGCCTTGTTCCAATTTAAAAGCTCAAATGTCACTGATTACTTGTAACCCTACAACTGTACAATAAATATAGTACATTATTTTTTTATACTGGTATACAGCAATGACTTTTTCATCACAATTGCTTGTAATCTTGCAATCTAGACAATGCTGTACGCATCATGCTTGCGTCAATTTGTCACGCAATATAGCCAATCAGGAATGCCCATTTTGGGAAATAAACCAATCATATTGTGAGAAAGTTATAGACGGCACATGCTCTTTCTCTGTGTCATGATTTTGCTCATGTTCTGAAATAAAAACTTTCTTTAGAGTTGAATATTGTGGTAAAAAAACAAATCGAAAGTTGTTCAGCATTGCTGCGCCTTGTTAGTCCACAACATTTTGTCCACTGTGATGACGAATATCATTGTAGATAAGAGTACAGACAACGCTGAACCACTTTCGATTTGTTAAATCTACCAGTAGATGGATTTCAAAGTGCACAGGTAACCTGTGTTTGCCAGTTTGCTTGTGAAAGCACCGCTGAAGGTTTTCCATAAATAGATTAATTTTTGAGCTCTAAAACTTAGAGTACAGCTTATTATTATAATAAAATTATTATGCTGGTGTTTATTGCTGCTGTAACAGTGCATTTACCTTGTTTTCGTTTGCATAAATTTAGATTTTACGAAACATGCTTTACAGAGGTTCTGAGGTAAGGAATCCAGACATCTTATTGTCAGCTTCCTTAGTTATTATTTTTGAGTACAAAAGGGATCAGCAAATTGTAGTAACTGTTGTAAATCTACTGCACTGTATTGTATTGATTGTATTGTTAGCAATTTAACAAAAGAAAATAAGTCTGCAGTACTTGTGTCTAAAGAAACCGCTGAAAAAATGCCAAATGGTCAGGGTGTTGTACATGTAACCTCGCAGCTAAATTACGCCGCTGTCTCCAAATTGAACAAAAAGTCATGACTAGAAACAAAATAATATTTTCATGTCTTTCTGTATTTTGGGAAATGTAGCAGCAAAGTGGCAAAGAACCAAGGTGAAGATTAGTCGCAAATTTGTGACTTCTCCAGATGCAAATGCGACTGTGTTGGTTGCAATTTCGAGCCCAGTGAACAACGATGAGCACGAGACTTCAAGTGTTATAAATTATATCAAACCATGAAATAGGAGGTTTATTATTCCACCATGAAAAACTGTTCCAAAGCAGTGCTTGTTGCCAATCTGTCATAAGGCACACAAACCTAGTTGTGCTTATAATTATTGCAGTATCTTAACCTTCTTGATGTAGCCCTACATGTACAGAAAAAGTGTTATTCTGCATACAATATTCAATATTTAAGTTTATTGAAACTCATACAACTAAAGAGCAAATACTGTGAAAGGTAGTCATTCCAAATGCATGGTCATGATAAGCAAGATGGGAGCAAAAGTAACTATGGCAACTCTGATAAATCTGTGGAATACTTACCAAACCAACACTTACCTGCTAAGATAAAGGAGAAAGGAATGGGAGCCTTTCAGAAACTCGAAGAAAGAGACTGAAACCTGTTCCCAAACATTTCAACTTGAGGCTGGCGGTATAAAATTTATTGTCAGAGGAGAAAGGGTTGACGATGAGTAAAATTATATGTTGTTAACAGAGTAAAATCTGAAAGTGGCATTCTTAAAGTGGAATGGGTTTAAATGCTACAGCTGTAATTGGGGATGAAAGAAAAATCACATAAAATAAGATGGAGTGTTGGTTTACATGTATGAGAAGAGGGTAAAATTGAAAAACCCAGAGAAAAACCTCTTGAAGCAAACCATAAAAAGTAAAGCAACCATATTAAAACGTTGATAACTCGTAACAGTAATTCAACTGACAAACCTGAGGTTGATGGTGCGCTCATTTTACTCCCCCCTCTCCATCAGTGCTCTGATTTACGGGTATTTAAAGCTACTTGAGCTACACAGAACGGAAAGAAGTCGAAACAAGGATGTGAGATCCGACAATCGAACTCAGGACCTCTTGCACCAAGGTCATGCACTAACCGACTGTGCCATCCTCGCTCCTCCATGGGGGCCAAAAAAATCAACCCTCGTAATGAGGGTACAGAGTCTAAGAATCTAACCTGGGGACACAATGGTGGAAGGGTTAAGGGCTTTCTCTCACTACTGTGGTCTACCAACGTTGCTCCCGATTAAAAATTTTCAAACCGCACCAGAAAAGCAAACGAGTTCGATATCATAGCTCCTTTCAGCACCCTACTGTATTTCATATCACCACACACGGGCTGGCAAGTCATGCACACAAGTGCAAGGCCGTGTTCACAGGTGAAAATTATTTCTGCATGACTACCACATGGCTACGGCACAGAATTCTGGTCATACATGGAAAGCCATTAGGAACGTTTTTGAGATATGTCCAGGTTTGACCTTAATTAGATGTATGCGGATTTCAAAGTGTCCTCTTGCTCTTCTCCCCAACTTAAACATCACTCATGTCACGGAATACGGACAAAAAGATGTCACAAAGTGTCCCCCAAACTGCTGCTTTTACCCAAAGCTGAAAATAACGCTAACCTTTACCTTTACCTTATTGTTGAAAATAGGTACAGCAAATGCTTTGTGTTGGATGTCAAAATTGGGCGTGCATCTAATTAGGATCAAACCTGGACATAAGTGATGTTTTCCCGTGAGAGGTCACAAATTTCTACATCTCCTCAAAAATCCTTTGCCTTCTAAGAGACCTATGTGTACTGTTCCTTTTTCTTATGCCAGACGATTTTACTCATCAATTGGGAACCTATCTGGGGCATAAATTTAATGGTATATCCACGTTACCTGTATTGGTACTATCAAGGTCTGCTCTGAAAGACTACTATGCCCTCTAAGATATTGAATTAGTTGCTGCTTTTCTCTTTGTGCAGGTAATGAGAGAAGTAGCTTGGGTTGTGTTTGATGAAATTCACTACATGAGAGATAAAGGTATAGTACACAAATAATTTCAAAGTAAAATATTGCAGCGAAAGAAAATTTTCAATACAAGCATTTTCTTTACAATCGTCATCAAACAAGCCAAGAAGAGGTTTTATTTCAATAGGCCACTTGCACTAAGAGGTCGTGTGACATCGTTTTTATGAAAATGAAAGTTACATGATTTTGCCTTCGAAACACTATTAGTGGGTCATCTCTTAAACAAAACAATAGTGATTTGGTTTTTCAAACCCGCACATTTGCTTAAAATGAGAAAGTCCGTAGCTGGTCACGTGACCAAAACTTGATTTTTTTAAAATTATGAATTACCGCTTTCTGACACAAATTTTGCACTTGAACTTCAAGGAAAATGTTGAAAAGATGATGTGGTAACGTTTATGGCACATCTGAACTCAACTATCAAACGTTTAACAAGATATAAGCAAAAAGTAGTTTTGGCCGCCATGTTGGAGGGCAAGAGTATGCCCTCCAACATGGCGACCAAGACAAATCATGCTACTTTGTTGAAAAATCAAAGTACCATAAAATATCTCCCTTAAATGCGTTTCCTCTCAAATTTCGCGTGTAAGATAATTTTTATGTGTTCTGTCAATTTTGGCAACAGCAAGATTACAACTCACTGTTTAAGGGAAGCATTGGTCACGTGATCTCATAGTGCAAGTGGCCTATTTTGAAATCACAAGTGAATTCATAGCCATTGCTTTGAGGAGACAATCATTTTACAATTTAATCAAGTCCACTTGCGATTTAGTAAGGCAGTGTTGCTTGCATGATTTTAGTTGGAACAAAGTTCTATATCTGAATGGTCAACATTTGGTTGTTTTCCCTGCAAAGAATGGAAGCAGCTTCTACATGTATTCTCTGATAGCATCAGAGTTGGCAAAGCTTTACCAAAAAAAGCAAGACAGTGTAACATAATACTGGTAGTAGATGATAATTATCTTGTTTTGACCTATGTCACTCCCAAATGACCATAGTTGAAGTAGAACAAGATTCTCTCTGAAATTGTATTCTGTTGTCAGTAATGTTTTGGTAAATGTGTCCCTTCAAGCAAAAATGGTTTTCAATTTCAAGAATGTCTTATAAATAAGCTGATTGGTGTGATTTCAAATTGGTAAAGTGTTGGAAGTGTTAGAAAATATTTCGGGAACTTGCTACATTCTTTGTAATTGAAACAAAGTGATTGACCAATATTGGTTAGGAGTACCTTATCACAAGAGCATTGTGAGAATTGCATTTGATGTTCTTCCAGTCCCATTCCCTCTTGCATGAATGCTTTTTCTCTTTACAAGGCTGCCTTTTTGTTTGCTGGCTAAGGTACGTGTAACTGTGTTTGTTTTCAGAGAGGGGTGTTGTGTGGGAAGAAACAATTATCCTCCTACCAGACAATGTTCATTACGTGTTTTTATCTGCCACAATTCCAAATGCCAGACAATTTGCAGAGTGGATTGCTCATCTTCATAAACAGGTAAAGCTTTTTCCTTTAAGGAGCTTACATGTAAGCTCACTTTTCTTTGCTTGCGTCTCAGTGTAATACTTAAGAAAAATTGATTAAAAATCAAAGTATTTATGTCTGATCATCTAAATAAGGCTTGAATACATGTGGTAAACCACACATACTGTACCACCACAGCTGCTTATGCCAGACAACTCTGGCTCCGCTGCTTATCTTGCTTAAAACTTGATGTTACAGATTACAAACATATGCCAATTATCCCTCTATTACATAGTACATGTAGTGCTCCTTACTGGTGTAAAAACATGTACAGTGTGTGATGACATGGTTTGGTCATGGTTTCTTGGGTTCCATGGTTTGTTGGTTTCATTTGTTTCACTGGTTTTGTTGGTGTCATTGTTTCACTGCTTTCTTGGGTTTCATGCTTTGGTTGGTTTCATGGACCAGGTTTTACTGGTTTCGTAGGTGTCATTGTTTCACTGGTTTTTTGGTTTCATGCTTTCGTTGCTTTCGTGGTTTCACCTGTTTCATGGATGTCATGGATTCACTGGTTTCTTGGGTATCATGGTTTCACTGGATTTGTTGGCATCATGATGTGATGGAACCAAGTCAATGACAATGGCAAAATGTACTGAGAATCTGGACAACAGGTGTATGATAATTATACACCTGTTGTCCAAGCAGGTATTATAATTTTGTGGGAAAACCATTACAAACAGTTCTTTGGCATGACATTGCAGTAACAGATTGTAGCATGGAACAATTATTGTTCACAAACCAAGCCAAGATCTCGGCAAGCGCTTTCCTTTTTCTGTTGATGAGAGGATACCCGAGTGGAGGGTGTCATGGAGTTTCTGGCTTTCTTCTTTTTGGCTCCTCTTGGAAGATGTGTTAATGCTTGTGTATGAAGTTCCCACAACAGACTGCAAGGATCATTCTCACTCATATTTTTTACTGGTTGGTCTGTCTCCATTAAGACAGGCTGATGTTTTTTGACTGATGTAACCTTGGGTTCCACCCCTGAATGTACATTTGATGACACTGGATCTAACAGCTCTTCTGTTGGCATGTACAGTATAACACTAAGAACGACATAAAGAACAGCCAGTGTGAACGGAAAAAGGGTAAAAGATCCTCTTATGCAAAATGAGAAGGACTCTGTGTACCCTGTGCGCACTTCACTTACGAATTCCAGTTATTGTTTCATTTTTACAAAATATTGCCACCAAAACAAAAATAAAACTCATTGTTACATGACTTCAGAAGGTGGTCCATATTACTGAGAGGTCGCCTTCTTCTGGCATTATTATGAGCACATTAATGATACTCAATTCTATATCTGGAGTATCCACAATCTTGGACAAACCTTATTGGGAAAATGTGACACTCTAATTTGTCTGTGTGATAAAGATTTCAATTCTTCCTACTTTGCCCCCTCCCCACATTCCAATGTTGGTTAAAAAACGGTCAAAGGCTTGCACAGTATGTGAAACCATGTGACTAGTGAAACCATGAAACCCGCAAAACCAGTGAAACCATGACACTCACAAAACCAGTGAAACCATGACACTCACAAAACCAGTGAAACCATGAAACCTGTGATACTATGAAACCTGCAAAACCAGTGAAACCATGAAAACCATCGAAACAAATGAAACTCGTGAAACTATGAAACCTATGAAATTGTGACATCTACGAAACCCGTGAAACCAGTGAAACTATGACACCCACGAAAGCAGTGAAACCATGAAACCAACAGAATCATGAAATCTGCGAAACCGGTGAAACTCTGACATCCTTGAGACAAGTGTAACCATGAGACCAGTGAAACCAAGAAACCCATGAAACCAACGAGACCTTGAAACCCAACTTAAACCATGAATTTTGACCAAACCAAGTAGTCTTACCCTGCACATGCTGTTACACCAGTCAGTCGTACTACTATGCACCAGAGGGATGTCTAATTAGCATATAATTATAATTTATTTGTGATCTGTAGCACCAATTTATAATCCTTCTCTTCTTTTGTCAAAGTCTGGGTCAAAAACTTTGTATCATTTATCCCTGCAGCCTTGTCACGTTGTCTATACAGATTTTCGACCCACTCCTCTTCAGCATTACATTTATCCTTCTGGTGGTGATGGATTGTTTCTGGTGCAAGATGAGAAGGTAACAATCCCTGTTTACTAAACCCAACTGAACTATTGGGCTGTCAGCAAAATATGTGATATATAGAGGATATAACGTGGCCATGCGGGGATACAAATCTTCCAGTGCTGAAAGAGAGATAACTTCAGCATGAGAAGATAAAATTTGTATCCCCAAGCGCCATGTAATGTTCTGTTTATTACATAGATATTGATGAAATGTCTAGATTTAAAACAACTTGTTTTACTTATTTTTGAAATGATGAAAAAGTGGTCACCAACCCACAAAACATGCATGTTGTGTAACATGAAACAAGATATGAAAGTTATGAAAGACAAATCATGATAATGTAAATTTTGCAATAAAAATGTTAATGTAGTTGAGAAGAATTATATTAAAGCACAAAAGTATCTTACAATGAAGAAGCTTGCGTTTTATTGGCTAATCGTGTTTGTTACCATGACAACACCTATATCCTCACATCTGGAAGATAAAAATGATATGTTCACTGCACATGGTGAAGATATGATTTTTTAGTAAAAGGAGAAATCCTGGTGTTTCATCAGTATCAGTTCTATTATATTAAAATTTTTATTGGATGTTATCTGTACAGAAGGTGTTCATCTTATTTGTTTGTCCTGATAGACAGTGGGCAGATTGTTTCCCTGAGTGAAGGCCACACCCATGAGTCTTCAAAAACCTCATTTATCACCCTAGTGCAATCTGAAGTGTGTTGTTTTTATTTTCAACTAACCAGGGTGATTTTCGGGAAGAAAATTTCCAGAAGGCAATGGCTGTTATACGAGAAGGAGGAACAGAGCCTGGGCCCCAGAGAGGAAGGAAGGGAGGGACAAAAGGTTAGAAAAGATGATGATTTTTGATTGACATGTAGCTATATAGAGAGAAGCAGCTTTAATAACATTAAATAAATGAAATTATGCACTTGACTTCTCCTGTAAAGGGCTTTTTAGGGTCAATGGAACAAAGGCAACAAAATTAATCTTTAAGAACCTTAGCTGGTGGGAGGCTGACCAATAAAAATTGGCTATTACATGTATTCCCACTAGCACAGCAGAAAAGTCAAACTGACCACCCTGAACAACTTAAGTACCTGGTCATAGTGGAACACAAACCTAAGAACTCTACATTGCTAGTCCAGTACCCTAAGCACTTACCGTTGAACACTCTCTAGCTAACCAACCTAGTAGTGACTGTCTTTGTGGCATGTTGCTGTACAAGAGAGGCTTTTTTAGTTTCACAAGAAAGAAGGAACTTTAAGAGCTGTTTTAATCCTCTCCTGTTGAGATGGTCCACCTATGACAAGTAAAACTCCCTAATGCTGGCCAGGGTGAGATATCTAGCAGTCAAAGATAAGCAGGAAGCGGTTAATCACTGTGCCTAGACCAGAAAGCTTGGTCATAGTGAATTGAAAGGTTTCATTTGATTTTTGTGGATTGCTGTGTCTTCTTCACCCTCCATGAGGATTGGGCGGTTCGGGAGTCAATTGGTTAAATCAAAATGTCAGGGGAAGATGAACATGTCATTTCTCTATTAATTTGTTCTAGGTCCTTCAAGCTGTTTTAAAATAGTGAAAATGATAATGGAAAGGAATTTTCAACCAGTGATTATCTTCAGCTTCAGCAAGAAAGAATGTGAAGCATATGCTCTGCAAATGTCAAAACTTGAATTCAATTCAGGTCAGTTTTATAAAATGGACAAGTGACCCTGTTGCCATGATAACAAGGGGTGTATGGTGGTGATTACCATCTAGGGTTACTAAGGTACAGCCTTCAGGGGTTGTTTGTTACACAGCAAAGCTAGCCTAAGGTTCCAATTAAACAATAGGGGGCAAATATGCTAGTTTTAAGACCATCAAATTTCCAAGGGGCAACTATCAGACCGATAGTTCCGAGACATAAACACTCTATTGTCTTTATTGTTCACTACCAAATTTTCTTCCGCGCGCCAGCTCAAAAATCATGTTGAATTAATTTCAACTTTATTAGACGAAAGCCGTGTCAGCCAATGTAAAATTTGAAAAAGAAAACAAATGAAAACCCTCTTAATACAATAATTTCGATTGTTTATTTTCCATAAGGCCGCTTGTTTACAGAGGTATTTTCAGCGGACGACTACTATCCATCCGGGTATTTTCCTCGGACGGGCACTATGGGCTAATAGTGTCTGTCCGCGGACGAACACTATCGCGTCATGTGATCAATTTAAACCAATAAGAATTGGAGAAAATTTAGTGGTGAACTATAATGATTTATAGTGCTTGTTGATGCAGTGCTCGAAATAAAATAAAAAATCCAGGTTGTCCGTGTTTCAAAAGCCGGGCAACTAAACGAGTAAATTTGTTGCCTAGATAAATGTTTGGTTGCCCATTGCAAAACCAACCCCAAAGGGTTAAATGCATACTGTGTTGAGATGCAATCGCATGGCGTTGGAGCTTGAGTATCCCATAGTTCTAAGTGTCCACCTGGGGTTTTTTTGTGGAAGTCTGGGTTTGAGTTTAAGCATTTTCAAAATGGAGTCTTCAATCTCCATCACCAGGTACATGTGAATTTTCCTATCTGACAATTTTTTTGTAAAAGCCACAGATATTCAAAACACGGGAAAATGCTCAACTGTGGCAAATTAATTATTATTGTTAACTTCACACCACACTACAGTATCAGACATTGACAACAGAAAACCGTCGAGTGAGTCGGGTGCTGTTGATGCTATTTCTGGCTGGGTTGTCCGTTGTTTTTTTTTTTGGACAGCCAACCTTTTCATTTTACCACAAACTAATCACCCGGTAAACTTTCTGGAAAACAGAACACAGCTCAGTTGACAAAGCACTGTATCAAGTTACTGCCTATTTGTTTATTTGCACATGCTCCACTTTACCGGTAATAAACTGAGAAGTAAATACTGTAACAATAAATTACAAATTATCAAATAGACGTTTTCCCCTATTCCCTCTAATAGACAACAAATCAAACACAACTGGTCACTTGTTAAAAAGGGGAACTGACTGCTCCACAACGATTTGCTGCTATTCTTCGAACCGCAGCAAATAACAATATTTTACAGTTGTGTGCTTAGTTACCTGGCCATTGAATGAAATTGAGGCTAGAATTGACCTTGCTGTGATAGAAACCTCACTGATTTTCATAATTATGTAAATACAAACTAATAAGCATGAGAATAACATCATTAACGTAACGTAAGAAAAGCAGGGGAGGTCTTTATCATAACAAGATCAACTCCAGCCTCAGTTTTATGTAAAGGACAGGCAACAAAACTCATTACTGTAAAAAGGTCCATCACAAAGTGTGCTGAAGACATTCCTCCTGGTGGTCAGAGGGAGATTCGAATGTGACGCAACCACACACAGTCCATCTCCATAACCACTGAACCATAGCACTCCCCTGGTGAAAATCTTCGAAGGATCTTTAAGGAAGGATCCTGACAAAGATCTTGGAAAAGATCCTCAAAAATCTTGCCAAAGATCCTTGAACTTTAAGGATCTTTGTGGATCCTTCCTGAATGTTACCAAGGAATTTCAAAAATCCTCAAGGATCTTCATTATTTTAAAAGATCCTTTGAGGATCTTGTTAAGGTCTTTGCAATCTTTATTAATCTTACCAAAGATCTGCAAGGATCTTCAATAATCTCACCAAAGATCTTCAAAGATCCTGATCTATCCTTCAGGATCTTGTCAAGATCTATGAGATTATTTTGGGTATATTCAGTATTCTTACCAATGATCTTCAAGGATGTTTGTGGCTTCATTAAAGAAGCATGATGACTGCCATTTAGGGCTTTGATTCTTCTCAGGGTAAAGGTAAGGATGTCATAATGGAAAACCCGAAACATGCTAATTTAAAGTGAATTTGTAAAATGGCCAATTCCTATTGACTACCGTGAACAACAACAACAATATGGCACCAACATCATTTAAACTCCCTTTATTTGCATAGATGTGCTTATCATTGTCAAAATCATAAAAAGTTTGGGGATTAAGGATATAATTGTAGGGCTGAAAGCAAAAACCTAGTAAGTGACTTGTAATGTTGGGCCAATTTTTAGTTTTGCACAAGACTAACCCAAATTTTGCAAGTTGACTGGAAATGAACTTAAGAACATTGCCCTGGTATTGTTTTTATCGGATTTAAACTTTATTTTCAAGAAATAAGCTATGAAAAAAAGATTATCGGCTTTGCATTTGAAAACAATGGAATCAGCGAAGCGACACCTACCTTTCATTGTTTGATTAAAATTTAATAGCATAAGCTAATACCACTGCCTGAGCTGGTAGCTCATCCAAATGATGCGCACAGCGAAGTACACAACAGCTTGGTGGTTTGAGCCACTGACCAGACTTGTTATTTTTCTTTTGTTTGCACAGAGCTGTTTCTCCTTTTTTTCTCTTCTTGTTTTTTGCTGCAACTTTATCGATCTTCGTGAAATTTAAATTACACAAGATATGCGTGAAAAATAAAGTAACTCTGATCAGTGGCTCAAACCACCGACCAGTGGTCTACTTCGCTGTGAGTATCATTCGGTTGAGCTACTAACACACGCAGTTATATGAGTTTATGCTATTAAATTTTAATCGAACAATGAAAGGTAAGTGCCGCTTCTCTGATTCCACTGTTTTCAAATGCAAAGCCAATAGTATTGTTGCAAGGCTTATTTCTCGAAAAAATAAAGCTCAAATCACATAAAAAATTACCAGTTGAGAGCAATGTTCTTGAGTTCATTTCCAGTCAACTTGCAAAATTTGGGTTAGTTTTGAGCACTAAACTTTGGCCGAACATCATCACTTACTAGGTTTTTGCTTCCAGCCTGTCTATTACAGCATGTCCACATAATACTGAGGCCAGTTGCAACTCCCCAGTAAGTATTCTTTTTTTCCTTCCCTTGTGACAAAGAAATGTAAGTCATATATTTAATACTACAGTAACAATATTTGCTTGATAACGGTACAGTAAAAACCTGCATATAAGAACCAAGTTTTTCCAAGCTAGGCTAAGGTTAGGCTACAGACTGTACTCAGGTTCTTATTTTTAAAATAGAATAAAATAATGAGGTCTTTGTCATTGGTGGGTATGGCCTATTTTGGGCCATTTCTGAAGTTTGTACAAAGCTCTGCACAAACAACATTAATTAAAACAATGGTACGATGTTGCTGCTGGGAAAACAAGGTACTGACTAGTAGAATTTGTTATATTAAATTTGTGTATTCAATGTTTCACTGAATTTCTCAAAATAAAAACCAATTTCAAAATTGTAGGCTAAAACAGGTCATTTAAAGGGGTGTAAATGGACCGTCTTAGCCCAATAGGTTCCTACATGTGAAAGTTCTTATATTATGTGGGTTCCTGTTTTGTTTTTGTACACCCTCATTGCTGTCACTGTAGTCGTTGCATAATAGGGACTTTAAGCAAAGATGACGGCTATGGCTACGGCAATGCCACAAAGCAAGAATATGATTGGTTAATTAGGAAAATAACACAAACAGCGGTGATAAACATTGTATTCCAACGCATTTTTATAAAACTTGACGTTTCGTGTGCTAGTCAACACACATTTTCAAAAGTGACCGTTACAATTTTTAAAAACTATATATATATCGTAAACAATAGGGGTCTGGAACCTAGACTGAGAAAAACCCCAGACCCCTATTGTTTACGATATATATATATAGTTTTTAAAAATTGTAATGTGTGTTGACTAGCATACGAAACGTCAAGTTTTATAAAAATGCGTTGGAATACAATGTTTATCACCGCTGTTTGTGTTATTTTCCTAATGAAGCTACGATGCCCTAAGAACAAGAGTTTATACGATAATTGGTTAAAAAAGGAAAAATGCTTGTGCTGCACGTGCAACACGAATTTCTGTCATTTCTCTGCCGTACTCCACAAAACAACAACGTGAAATCACCAAATTTTAGGTTTTGACGGCAACGTGAGCATATAACCACGAATGAGTCATTATTAATTTTTTAAGTTTTGACTTTAAAACCGCTTGTACCCATTCAGTTACAGGATAGTTTGCCTGTATTGTACAAGGTGAACAAGACGGAATAATCGCGAAATAGTTGGGATAGCGCTAAGTTATATTTTGGACTATCGTTTTTGTTGCTGTAGCCGTCGTCTTTGCTTAAACTCCCTACTAATGCCTAAGGAAAGCTTAGCTTACAGGATTAGAGTAACTACAACATTTTTTTCCCTTTGTACCTAAGCTTAGTTTCCTATGGAAAAATACGGTTTAAAGATACTTGGATACAATAATATACAGCTACATGGTATTATATTGTCTTTTTCCAACCTCTTCAGAAATTCAAAGCAGTGACAACTTAAGCACAACAGCAATGGAGTTTAAAACAAAAGAAGCATTCTGGGTTCTCATTGCTTACATAACACAATATCATGGAATTCGGTCACCAATTACAGGCCACTTATCATGAAATTTCATGCACCATAATCCAGAAGAAATCTGTGCATTCAATGGGAGTGTCAACATTTTGGCTGTTTATGTAGGAACACTCAGATTCAGTGTAAAGGCGGCTAAATACGAGATACAAAAACCCTCAACTTGGCGCGTCAACATTGTTTCGTTGCAAGTTTGGGTCAATGTTTCCCATTTTTCACCTTGCATTATCATCTTGTCGTGCAACAAGAACATTTGTTGCGGGTTGAAGAAAGTTGTTGTGAATAGTAGAGCACGGGTCTACTCTGAGGAACAAATTTTGGCTTTGTTGCTCGTTTTTCATCAAGCTCGCAACTTGTCACGCAACAAATGTGCCCGTGTACTAGCAAATCAACCAATCAGCGCGCTGCATTTCTTCAACCCGCCACAAATGTTTTTGTTGCGGGTCAAGTTGATCATGCAAGGTGAAAATCGTGAAACATCGACCAAAACTTGCAACAAGGGTTTTTTGTATCTCGTATTTCGCCGCCTTAACTAAATCAACCGTTGTTTTGCGTTTTAAGCCGGGATAATTAAATGCTATGTGTTATCAGCATGGTCCTCCTTGTCAACCCCTATAGCTTCACTATCGAATTTCTCTCGCCAATAGTTTTCCCTCACTTCCGCATTTCTTCTCTTTTGTTGCTCTTCCCTTAGTTCTTCAAGCAACTCCTCTCTCGAAAGAAACCGCTTGTTGCATTGAGGTGTAATGGACTTCCTCTTTGAACGGTGCTTTTGGTTTTGGGAGTTAACACTTTTTAACCTCCCACAATTTCTGCAATTTTCTCCATAATTGCTAAGGACTTGACAACACCCTGAATATACTCTTGTCTCTGGCCGCTTTGCTGGGTCTAAAAGGTCGGTTAGTTGACCAACTGTGTAATGGGAAAGGCTGGTAATGGATTGATCTTCTTCAAGAATAAATCCTAAGCAGATGGGGACGCTGTTCAAGTATTGCAGGATCAATGAGATTTCTTCTGCTAGTGGTGCACCTTTTGTCTCGTCAATTCTTAGTACTGAACCCAAATCAACCACACAACCATGGGATCTGATCTTGTAAATCGGCCTACAGGAGGCCTCGTTATGGGGTAGTTCCACCAGCATTTCCAAGCTCAAACGCTCACCTCTAAATTCTCTTTTTTCTCTTCGGAAGAAGGAGAAACGGTATGCATTATCAGCTTCTCCCGTCCACCCTTGGGGCAATGACACATCATCCAGCTGTAGAGCCATCTCTTTTACTTTTGCTGCAGCAGTGAGGCTTGGTGTTACCCTCTTTAAATTTAAATACCCACTTTGACGAGCATTACGTGGGCCGCGTTTTACAAACTTAACTTTTGCACCCCAAATATCCGTTACGATACAACCAACTGAGTTAGTCGACAACGAGTTTGACCACTCTCGATTTGCCTTCTCTGTCTGACTATGCTTGATTATGTCGTTTGTAAAGGTCAGGCTATCCTCTGAGTATTCGTAATTGGATAGAAGCCTATGAGAAATATATTTCGGATAAGCATATGCATTTCCCAACACGCAATTCAAAATTCAAAATGTGTTCAAAATTCACGCAGATCTGTACCAATAAACTCACCAGAATTTCCAATGTGGGGAATATCCCGAACTTTTGCGGCGTTTCGGAGAGGAATCACGTTCAATTTCAAGCGATCTCTTTGCCTTTGATAACATGTTCACCCGCGCAGAATACACCGTATTCAAAACTGGCGGTTTTCGTAAATGGTGCTTCTGAGTGCTTCTGGTTTTATTTATCGTGCCGCCATTATTCAGCGGTCTGGGAACAACTTTCGGTTCACTTAACCGAGGAAGATTTGGAACCAGTGTCTACATCCAAAATGGCCGACTGTGTGGCAGCTCTTCGAATTCGCCAGCTTGTTGAAAAAGAATTACAAAACATCAGCAGCAGTGTATCAACAGACCCCTTGGAGGCTTTAGAGAAAATCGACCAAGTTATCGTTGCTGTTAATTTCTTGGATTCTGCTGTACGGTTGCCTGAGGATATTTATGGAGACATTTCAGCTGCAAGACGTACATTGTGTATTTAAGAAAACTTGAGCTCATCCTCATTACGAACTGCTCAAGTCAATAGCAATATGCCAGGACATCCTTCTTATGAAATTGGCGTGGACCAGTTAGTCCATCATAGACTTAAGATTTACATTTCCACAGATTGCCAGGTTACTTCACGTATCCTAAAGAACCATTGAGCGGCGTCTTGCTGAATATGGCATCTCATCAAGGCCATTCTCCACCATGATGGATGAGGAGTTGGATGGCCAGGTTAGAGACATCAAGTTCTTTCATCCTAACTGTGGATCAAAGAATCTGGCTGGTTTCCTTGCATCTCGTAACATAAAAGTACCCAGAGAAAGTCTGAGGCAATCTCTGCAAAGAGTTGACCCAATCGGAATATCTGTTTGCAGATGCAGAGCTGTTCACATGTTTATTCTGTAGTCTCGTCCTCTTGCCCTATGGCATTTTGACAGAAACCATATGCTGATTAGATGGCGTTTTGTGGTACAAGGATGTGTTGATGGTTTTACCAGAATTCCTGTATTTCTAGCGTGTAGCACAAATAACGGGAGGCGCAGTGGGCTCATGGTCAGTGTGTTCGACACCGGATCGAGTGGTCCAGGTTTGGGTCCTGGCCAGGGATATTGTGTTGTGTTCTTGGGCAAGACACTTTACTCTCACGGTGCCTCTCTCCACCCAGGTGTATAAATGGGTAACGGCGAATTTAATGCTGGGGGTAACCCTGCGATGGACTACATGTAGCATCCCTTCCAGGGGGGAGTAGGAATACTCCTAGTCGCTTCATGATACAGAAACCAGAGATAAGCGCCAGCTTGATGGGCCTACCAGGCTCGTAGCAGACTTTACCTTTTTAGCACAAATAACAAAGCGTCAACTGTTTTGGCTTGCTTTATGGATGCCGTAGCTCAATAATGGGGACTATCCTCTCGTGCTCATTGTGATAGAGGAGGTGAGAATGTTGATGTAGTGTGATACATGCTTGAAAGAAGGGGAACCGGTCGAGGTTCAGCACTTGTTGGCAGAAGCGTTCATAACCAGCGGATTGAGGGCTTATGGAGAGATGTTTTTACCAATGTTCTCAAACTTTTCCACGGGCTCTTTATGTCAATGGAAGACATGGGAATTCTTGACCCCATATCTGAAATTGATTTATGATGTCTGCAGTTTTGTTTTGCTGATCTCATTAAATCACAGGTTAAAGGAGTGGGTTGCTGCCAGGTCAATTTGAAAGAGCCAGCTTTGAGCTACGACATCCATAAAGCAAGCCAAAACAGTTGACGCTTTGTTATTTGTGCTACACGCTAGAAATACAGGAATTCTGGTAAAACCATCAACACATCCTTGCACCACAAAATGTCATCTAATCAGCTTATGGTTTCCGTCAAAATGCCACAGAGCAAGAGGACGAGACACAGAATAAACACGTCAATGAACAGCTCTGCATCTGTGAACAGATATTCCAATTGGGTCAACTCTTTGCAGAGATTGCCTCAGACTTTCTCTGGGTACTTTTATGTTATGAGATGCAAGGAAACCAGCCAGATTCTTTGATCCACAGTTAGGATGAAAGAACTTGATGTCTCTAACCTGGCCATCCAACTCCTCATCCATCATGGTGGAGAATGGCCTTGATGAGATGCCATATTCAGCAAGATGCCGCTCAACGGTTCTCTAGGATCCGTGAAGTAACCTGGCAATCTGTGGAACTGTAAATCTTAAGTCTATGAGGGACTGTAACTGGTCCAAGCTAAGTTCATAAGAAGGACGTCCTGGCATATTGCTATTGACTTGAGGGGTTCTTACTGAGGATGAGCTCAAGTTTTTCTTACATACTCTTGCAGCTGAAATGTCTCCATAAATATCCTCAGGCAACCATACAACAGAATCCAAGAAATTTACAGCAACGATACCTTGGTCGATTTTCTCTAAAGCCTCCAAGGGGTCTGTTGATACACTGCTGCTGATGTTTTGTAATTCTCTTTCAACAAGCTGGCGAAGAGCTGCCACACAGTCGGCCATTTTGGATGTAGACACTGGTTCGCAATCTTCCTCGGTTAAGTCAAGCGGTTGTTCCCAGACCGCTGAATATTGGAGGCACCATTTTCAAAATTAGAGGCACCATAAACAAAAACAGAGGCCTGTTCCAAAGGTCCTTGAAGATTAATAGAGGATTTATCAAGGATCTTCAAGGATCTTAATAAAGATCTTTTCAAGATCAGTTAAAAGATCCTTTTAAGATCCTTGGAAGATCCTCAAAGAATTCTTGAGGATCTACGAGGATCCGTACCAAGATTTTGAACTTTTTCTCACGAGGATCTTTGCAAGATCCTCACAGGATCCTCGCTGGCTCTTTGGGGATCTTTACAACTCTTAATTGCAATTGAAGATCTTTAATTAAAGAACTTTCAAAGATCCTTCAAGGATCCTTGAAAGATCCTCATCTTCAAAGATCTTTTGCATGTCCCTGATGATCTTTAAGGATCCTTGAAGATCCTCAAAGATCCTCTGAGGTTTTTCACCAGGGTCAGCCTTTTATTACTTATTAACTTCTGTCATAATTATCCTCTGTGACAATCTTCTTTTTTTCATTGCAGCTCATGAGAAAAAACTTGTGGAAGAAGTGTTCAATAATGCTATTGACTGTTTATCAGATGAAGACAAAAAACTCCCTCAGGTCTGTCCAGATTGTTGTTGTGAAAGATTCAGAGGGATGAGCTGCAAACTCAGAAATATATCTGTCCAATTTTTTGTTGTCTCTCATGTTTTATATGTATGTAGATTCAGATGGACGATTATTATACTCAAAATAAATACTCTGTATCTCCAAT
>NC_090878.1:19896852-19909352 GCF_036669935.1 Montipora foliosa
CAGAGTTTTGATGCGTAATTTGCACTGGTATTACACTTTTTTGCACTGGTGTTACACCTGCACTGCTCTTATATTATTAGTCTTGTAACATTAATAATTGATTAACATTAATAATAACTATTATTCATTAAGGATAGGAAACAATGGAAATTTAGTCTAAAATAAGATGAAAATCATTTTTACCTGAATTTTATTTTGAACTACTTGTTTCATATATATATATATATATATATATAATTATGCATGTATCTAGTGCAGCACACCTTACAGAGTCAGGCTGGAATAGTTTTTTTTATCCGCACCTCCCACCCCTGTGTTTCTGGGCTGAGTTTCAGTCAATCGCTACCTTAGTCATGTGTTATCTTCCCTTCTCAAAAATTTACTACCAGTTTGCCCTCCACTGGAGATGAACAACAACTGCAGAATAATTTTATTACTAGCAAAAGATAAAATTTCCAATAACAGATGCCCCATAAAAAGCTATTAAGCTAATCTAGGTGGGACAAGACAAAGTTAAGCAATATTAATTATTAATTTATTAAACACTTATTACAAAAAGAGTAAAAACACAACAACAAGCAGAAAGAAACACTGGAGAGTTTTTGATACAGTTTCATATAAATTTACAATACAGTAGTTTGTTATTTAAACTAAACTAAAATTACAGCCACAGGTATATCATGTATTGTTCACATTTACAAATTGCAGTGTATTGTGTTAACTTAGTGAAATATTCTAACAAAGAGTTACTGTAAAATTCATAATAACTAGCATCGCGATCTCAAATATTAAAGAGTACTGATTTTATTTTTTCACAAAATGAGATTTATTGAGAGCTTTTAATTAACGGCTTAACTGTTGAAAGAACAAAGACTGTAAAGGAAGGCAATTTGATTTTAAAAATTAAAGGAATTGCATGGTCTCACGGTTTAGAAAAATATATCAAACACAGTGCACGTTTTTGCAAGACAAGTAGCTTGTTGAGATAAGTCTGTGCACAGTTGCCCATGCATAGATGCCATCATTTAAGTAAGGAGAAATAAGTGCATGATATAAATTCAAGAGAAGATGTCACTTTCATGGCTGCCTTTTTTTTTTTCACTAGGGTAACGCTGATCCTCTGAACAGTGCATTCCATCTTACTTACAACATGGTGTTGAACTTGCTGCGTGTGGAAGAAGTGAACCCGGAAATTATGTTGGAAAAGTCATTTTATCAGTTTCAGAACTATGCAGCAGTGCCTGGAATGATTGACAGTATGTGACACAAGTCTTTAATCATTATGTTGCCTTTAAATCAGTTTTTATCAGGAGGAGAGCATGGCATGTGCGTGCATCCCAACAATGTGTCAAGATTTGCAGGTTCAGTACTATTTAAATTATTAGGTTTAATTTGTCAGTTCTCTACCCTCTCCCAAGAGGTTTTCCTCTGTCTTCTCCAGTTTTTTGCCTTATCAAAAAAGAGAGCATAATGTGTATCGCCTACCTTAGGTTGATTTGATTTTTTTTAAGTCTTCCATATTATTAAAGCACTTATGCTCAATAATATGAGCATGAAACTAACAGACGTTATTGTTGGTATTAATTAAATAATATAGTTATCCATTGTATTTAATGAGGCTAGATATCATTTCGACAAAGTTGAAACCAAGCCAATGCAATGGTTTTTCCTGAGATAATATTATTTGGGGGGACTCCAGGGAGCCAGGTTTGCATGGGCATTAATAACTCGAGCTGCGAAACTTGATCTTCGATTCTCGAAAACATTGAGGATCGCGGATAGAGTTTCGAGTCGAGACTGTCAACTACATTTGCACGGTACTGTATGTGCTATAAAACAAATGAAATACAAACTTTGAGGACAGTAAAAATGTTATCAAGCATGCATGAATGTTGTAAGAAATTTTGATTGAACCAGACTGAGTATTTAGTATATTTTTTACCTCTCTGCGATGTTTTTTCTCTTGCTTACACTTACAAGAACTGAAAGCTCTTGAGGTCAAGAGAGATGCATTTAAAATCCCAAATGAAGAATCCGTCACATCATATTATAAGATCAGACAACAGCTGAAAAAACTGGGCAATGATATGTTGGTAAGTATTGATCAAGAATGATCACTCTTCTGCTTGTCAATTTGGTTTAACGTTTTGATTTTTCCATCAAGTTCAAATGCTCACATGCATCCAAAAGTCATGAAATGAATGGCAGTGAGCCAGTAACCTGCACCAGCTTCTCTAAAAAATGACTATTTGTTCCAAAAAAAAGTTTTTCTAAATAACTTTACATTTTCAAGCTCAAAGCCGGCCATTGGTGGAAGGATTGTAAACCATGATCTTATTGTGACACAATCGCGAGACAAAGGATTATCTCAACTATTATGTGGACCAGGCGTTTCATTTGAAGCTGATCACTGGCGGTATACCGCCATCTGTTTGTCAGAAATGTTCCTCTTACCGCCAGCTAATCTGCATTGATTTTCACTCAAACCCTTGTAAAAGACAAGAGTGACGGCTGCTTGCATTAATTAGCCTGGGCAACTACTTCAAAAGTTATTGAAACCCCTGTTGGGTACATGTCATAAACTGGGAAACTGATTTTTGCTTGCAGGCGCAGGAAAGGGCAACTGAAAAATCAGAGTCGTAGACAGGATGTGAACCTTCGACCTTCGACAGATTGACTGACTGTCTGTCTGTCGACTGACAGGTCAAAAGCTCTATCCACACATGGGAAGCTTTACCGTTTCTCTTGGTCCAGAATGAAAAATGTGTCCCACTTAGCTGTCGGCTCTGCAAAGTCAATTGTGCCTCCCCATCCTTCCCATGGTCACATTCACCTTAAACACAATCATGTCGTTGCATTTGAAAAAAATGTCATAAACTGTTTATGAATAATTTTTTCTAGGGTTTTATACATCAACCCAAGTACTGTTTGCCTTACATGCAGCCGGGAAGACTAATTCAAGTGAGTGATTAATGAGAATATTAGTATAATACTCTACGTGTCACTGAATTGATATTTTAATAAAGGGGAGCACATTGATTGAGTGCCAAGGCCACTGCACTTAACATTAATTGCGAGGATCGGACCCTCGTCCATGTCCTGTGGCTTGTTTTAGGCCAGAAGAGCCATTTGTAATGAGGAGGGTATTGTTAAAAGGCTGGTCATTTAACATGACTCCAAGAGAAGTAAAATAATGTGATTAGGTGCAGTTTCTTGAAATGTCGATCATGCTTTTGAAGACAAAGAGGGACTTCAAGCTTCCTAGCACGCGGAACATGTTTCCATATGGTATGAGCCAATTACTTGAATGGGTAAGATAGCATGGGTAGGTGACTTGCCTAGCAGCCTTGAAACAAGGTAGCCTTTACTGTTGGGCTATTTCAAAGACATGAAAAAAAGGCTATCTGTAAGTTCAGGATATGATTTGGCAGAGGATGGTTGTCCTAGACCACTCCCAGTTAGAACCTAACAAAGCATAAAAATTACAACTTACAATCTGCCAGATGGCAAAAATTGCGAACACTCTTTTACCCTAAAAGTGCTTCATCCTTAAAAAATACCAAAGACTATCGAGAGGGGTTTTTGCTCCTGGACCAGCAAATGTCAAGAATTTTTTTTTTATTCTGTTACTACAATTACATACTTAAGAAAGCTTTTTTTTTTTTCTTTTTACAGTATGTACTTATGGCAAACTACTCACCATAAGTTAGATTGAATAAAAAAGAAAGTAAAAAATGTCAAATGAATAGTTATTAGTCTAAGATTTATTTCCTTTTTTTCTTATAGGTGAAAAATAATGACACTGATTTTGGTTGGGGTGTTGTTCTCAACTTTCAAAAGAAGGCAAACCAAAAGGTAACGCTGACATTAAGACTGATGCCTCTTCTCGACGCAAAACTATCCTGCTACTTGGCTGGAGCTAAAATTGTCGAAATGGTGCATTCTTGAGTCACATCATTTCATTTTAAGGCAGGGTGTCAACAAGGAATTCCAGCGGGTCAAATTGTCACATTCTTCCATCAAACCATAAATTTTGTATTATATTGGGGCAGGTACAAAGTTGGACTGGATCAAGTCAGATCGCTCATCTCGGATCGAGCTAAAAGCAGTTTTGTAAGCCAAAACTATTTGACGTTTGCGCCGATTTTACCAAGGTTAGCTGAAAGATTGGGGCTAGGTTTGTTGATTTCTCAAGGCCCTATCATTTCTTTTATGTTGATGTGAGGTGAGCGATCCGAGTTGATCTCAGTTGATCCAGTCCAACTTTTGTACCTTCCTATTATATTGTCGGGTTATGAAGCTGACCTTGTAGGGTTCAGTCCTACCTGTATAGTGGGACAATTGTCATCAGAAACTACTACGAAAACCACCGATATGTGGAATGGACCTGAATTACCCAGTCATGCAGAAAACTTCCTACAAAGAAACCTGTGGTGAAGTCTCCCCCTTTTCTGATAATTTCTTGACATGTATAATCTTCCTTCTGAAGTCTTCTCCAAGGGCTTTTCCATTATTGTACGGCCTTCCACATGCACTCAGTTCTGAATACGTAGTAGAAAACCTCTCAAGAATTTGAACTATTATATTTTACACGCGAAAGTGGGCGGGGCAGGCAAACTTAAATTCCCTCCCATTCCACAGATTGGTGGTTTTTGTAGTAGCTTATGGGAGTCTTCTATAGCTCAGTGGTAGAGCATCTGGAATAGTAATCTGAAGGTTGCAGGCTCGATTATAGCAAAGAAGCACTTGGATTTGTCCTGGTATGTTACAGTCACCATCGATAAAAGTGCAATCATCTTTTCAATTCATTTACTAGAATTAACCCATTGACGGGTAAAATCGTCTGGCGTTAGATGGAGTAAAATACTAAGCATGGCCATCTCATTATTAAAGGATTTATTTTCTAAAACATGGCAAGCTGAACCCATTCTTGTTCTCAGTCTTACAGTCAAGGAGTGTCACACATGACCAGTGGTTTTGAAATTTTAACTGAGTATTAAAATCTTTGTGCCAGTTTTGAACTTTGCTCTTGAGATTCTGAATATTGCCGTGGATATTGCCTTGATATATCAAAAATGGTTAGGTATGAACTTTCGTTTTATTATGACAGAAATAAACAGTGTTTGCGAAGTGAAAACTATTTCAAGCATTTGATGAATTATTGCTCAGTTATCGCACGCAGCAACTTGCGGAAAAATCTGCAAGATTCCATTCAAATCTCAAAGGCTCCAAAGAGGATTTTGAATGTTCATTTTAGTCTTGTGGATACTGGTCATGCATGACATAGCTTGACTGTAAACCAGTTGCAAATTCCGAAGGGCAGTGACGTTTGGTGGCCAGTGAGAGAGTTCAAGTTACCAAGACATACAAATCAATAGCTTTAATAATGATGAAGTTTTTTTAGGTTTCAAGTGTATTTAGTGCTGAATCACCAATTGGGGACACTACAGAAATCAAATGAAATCAAATCAACACATCTCCAATCATGAATTGTTTTTTTGAGGAGAGGGGAAAACCAACAAACTCAACTATCATGTGACACCAAGGCTGGAAATTGAACCCAGGCCACATTGGTGGGAGACAAGTGCTCTGAGCACTGGTCCATCCCTACTCTCTTTGTCACAACTCGAATTATGTGGGTAGATTGGTGACATTTTGGTTTTCCAGACATGGTTTAACATACCCGGATTTGATGCTCGTAGCCTGAAAATAACTTGCAATCCAGTGACAGTGACAAAAAGTGACTGATCATTGACATGTGGTTGCAGTGGGAACATTGACATACATTACTTTTGCCTTTCATCAGAGTGGACCAAGCCAAGGAGAGACATTGTTTGTGATAGAGGCCTTGTTAAACTGCTCTAGCAAATCAGTTAAATCAGCTGATGGAGACAAACCACAGCCATGTGGTCCTGATGAAAAAGGAGAAATGCAGGTTAGATTTGTCTGCAATATATAGAAGATAATGTTCGAGTGGCAAGAACAATGCACTCACTCGTGAGATATATGTATTGTTCTTGCCATGAGAACATAAAAAAATCATTCATATCTTCGAGCTAATTTTATTACATAGACAGGAGTGTTTTACTCACTATTTTTCTTTCTAACACTGAGCACAAACTTTATCTCAAATTCTTGCAGCTCTGCGGCAGGAATTTCTTCAATTTTCGCACATTTTTTTTCTTCACTTGCAAGGAATTCCTTGAATAATTTTAAGTTGTAATGAAGTTTTATTCTTCATGTCAGCATTTTCTTGTTTCTCAGAGAAGGATTTTACGTAAGCCTCAGGGAACTTCACGAATTTATTGCTCGCCATTTTTCACTGACTGTTTGCACAAACAACCATTCAAATGCGGGAATTGACGTAATCAATATCCTCACTAGTGAGGACATGGAAAATACGCCACTCAGGTCTCGGATGTAGTTTCGTATGAATTTTATGAGTGGTATATTTTCCGGTAAAACTCGGCTGTCTATAATATAATAATTAGTACTTCAAAGTGCCGTAACCTCAAAATTTTTATTTTGCAAGAGAATGCAACTCAGAAAAGGGTGAACCCATCAACTCCTCAGGTGTCATAGAACAGGCAAGTCTAAAGTGCAGACTGGACTCTGCAGACCAGTAATCTGCAGACTAGAAGTCTGCAGATTGGTCCGTTTTGTCAGCGGCAAATCTTAGCTCGCCGTAGTCCCTCACAGGCACTTCAAAAAACGTAAAAGCCGGCAATGTTTTGTGGGACAGGTACAAGACACAGGTCACAAGTCACACGTCATTGTTTTACCAAACAGAAACAACCCTGCTAACATTACGGCCTAAAAACTTTTGCTTAGGCCTAATTAGGCCTAAAGTTAGCTGTAATGAATGTTTAGGATTCTCTCTGTCTCGTTTATAATTTTAAACAATGACCTGTGACCTGTGTTTTGTACCTGGTTCCCAAAACATTGTCAGCCATTGTGCTTTTTTCAGTGGCTGGGAGAGACTAGGGACAAGCAAAGATTTGGCACTGACAAAATGGACCAGTCTGCAGATTACTGGTCTGCAGAGTCCTGGTCTGCATAGTCACGTCTACACTTTAGACTTCCCTAGGATGCCCCCAATAAAATCTGTAAAGTCTCGGTCTCAGGAGTCAATGGGTTAATGGAAGGTAAGATGATGCGCCCTAGTTGACGAGTAAAATTGTCTGGCGTTTGACAGAATAAAACCTTTTAAGTTTCACCCCCAGGAGTCAATGGCTTAATGACTATCAAAATAATTAGAATATTCTCAACTACCAAATTATATTTATTGTTTCCATTCTGTTTTGGGGTGCTGCACATAACCTGAAGTCTTGCTTTGAAATAAAGCAATTCAGTCTGTTTTTGTGTGCACTTCTAAGAACATGGAAGAATTCTTATCCCTTTCAATTTCAATTATTTCCTTCAGATACAACCTATTGGTTATTTTTGGGGTTGGTGTTTGGTTGGTTTTGGTGTATGTAATGGTCCAAAAGTTAAATTTCCCTATGAGGTAACAGGATCGTTAATAAAGGAAATTATTGCTTATTAATTTTTAAACAATGTTTTTGTTGTTTTTAGCTAATCAGAATCTGATTCATAACCTTTCCAAACTATGGTTTAAATTGTATCGATTCCTCTGTCAAAAGTTAGTGCAGTTAACTGATCTTCTCCCAGAGATTTCCAGTTTTGCACTTGTATTTAAATCCAGTACTCACCTGTGTAAACTGTTGTGTAGTTTGCCTGTTCAAAGCTATTTGAGCACCTACATGTACTGCTATGTGTTTTTTGTTGAGATTGCATATAGGTCAGGCTGTGGTGGTTGGCTTTGCACAACTACCAGTGGTCTACACGCTCACTTATTATAAACTTGTTTGCCCTTGAATTTTTTGGTATTTAGGTTGTTCCAATCTTGCTACATCTGGTTCAAGCCATAAGCAGTGTGAGATTATACATTCCTAAAGACTTGAGATCACTGGACAGCAGACAAAGTGTAGGCAAATCAGTTAAGGTATTTAACAATCAACAACTTGAGCAATATTATTACTTTCTTGGAACTTTTGAAAACTGGTGTCTTAAAAAACCCTTGAAAATCTCACTTTAGCCTGAAGTAAGGTTCTTTGTGGCTGGCATGACAAATCAAGGTCTTGGCATGCACTAAATTACTGTCTTATGCTTGCATCTCATCTTTTGTCTGTCTCATTAAGTGATAAGGCAGTTACATTATTCCTTTGTTTGAAGGAACAAAGAATAGGATTTTTCAGGATTCTTTTTTCGGTGCTGATCGGGGGTTGTGATTTCCTGTGTATGTGTAAGATCTCTTTGCCTGGAAGATAGACTTTTCAGAGAAGAAGGCAGTCGAGTAGGATTTGAACTTGGTGTCTCTGCATTCAGAGGCAATCGTGATGACCACCAGACGGCAGAAAATTATGTGACAGACAAAAGAGAAAATATTTACTAAAGAATATTGTGTGCGTGATTGAAAAATGTTTTTGTTGCAGGCAATGCAATATTGAGTTATCGTTATGACCCAGTAACACATCTTACCGGTCTAATTACATAATTTTATAATTCTTCCGGTGTTGTCAAGAAACTTGTAGAGCATCTATTTACTGGTTTTGATTGGAATCAATGATGTTAACAACAGTTTTAAATGTGTGGAACTACTATTCTACAATTGCACTAAACCCTATCATTGGGTGGTGGATTGTGGACTTTGGATGTCGGACTACAGAATTGAACTGGATGTGACACACTGCTACGAAATTATGACAACAGACCAAGCATGAACAGCAAAACAATGATACCACGTACTGAACAAGATAATGTAACATTGAACAACACTGAAATACTGGGAACTTTAAAAGGAAATCAGCGAACAAAGTGTTGGCTACTTGAAGCCTCTTGTTTGAGAAATCATATTCTGGTCAGTGTCAAGGTGGAGGGTATTCAAAAGGTTACATCGATTCAGTGATAATCATTTCTGTTTTGCGGTTGACTTTTCAGGAAGTAAAACGTCGATTCCCAGATGGCCTTCCCCTGCTGGATCCAGTTGAGGATATGGGAATAAAAGATGATGGATTAAAAACAGTTGTTAGGGTGTGTTGTAAATGATTGTACTTACTTCCAGTTTTGAGTTAAATACATGAAAGATGTTATGCATCAACTGGGAACTCATAAAAATTCCAAGCTTTGCCTCAGATGGGATTTGCCTTAATGTGACTGCTCGATGCAGTTAAGAGTCATATATGGTTAAGATTAGACTATGTGACTGCGTTATGCAGTCGTAGTATATACTGTCCTACATTCCACCCTTGCTCACCACAGAGTCTCCACTAGCTCAGTGGTTAGAGCATCCATACTAGATCACTGAGGGACGTGGGTTTAAATCCCATCTGGGGCTCAGAATTTTTCTGCCTACCCAGTTGATGCACAACATCTTTCATGTGCTTCCAGTTTTAAGGAAAAAATGTGATTAATAATAATAGTATTATTATTCCACTATTACACCATTTTGTCATGATATTTTGTTAAGAGACTTGAAAAAATATGAGATGGTAATTATACACTGTAGTGTCCCGGTTTGACCAGTTTAGAGCAGGGCAAATATGGATGGAACTGGAGTTTTTCAACATATAAGATTGTTTTCAACAGGATGCAAAGCCCAAGAATTTAGCTTGTCATTGCTTGTCACTCCTCATTTCATTTATCCAATCAAATAAAGGACACTTGAATGGTTTTGTATTTTTTTTTTCATCATTACATATGCCTAATTATGCAAATCGATATGATTTTCAGTCATTGCAGGAAGGAGCCAAAATATTAGAAAATGGCGTAATAGTGAAATAATAAATCCCTTATTGAAAGGTTTAAAGTATAATACATGCAGACATCTTGCTCATTACTCGTATTTTTCCTTGCTACAGCTCGCAAAATATCAGTGCATAATTATGTGTTAGACCATTCAATAAAGTGTATTTATTATGTTGCTTCTTCTAATTCCATTTGAAACCTTGCCAAGGTGTTATAAATACGGTCACTCTAAATGTGGTTAAAATACTAATTCAAGTGCACCTACCTCAAAGTATTTCTTTTGCAAAAGTTTTACTTTTGCTTCTGTACATTTTACTTTTAACAGACCTAATGAGGTACAAGAGAGAGAGAGAAACAAAGCTGGCATTCATTTGGCCGAGCTAGTGAGGGGTATGGGTCTCCCCCTTCAATGACGTCAAAAACTTATTTATGTCGCCAAAACTCTAATGCGAAGTAGTTTATGATGTCATGGCAGGAGTAGGTCCATGCCTCTCACTGCCTTGACCATGGGACAAATGAATGCCAGCATCTTTAAACTCTTACATACCTTAAGAGCAATATTAAAAAGTAAAATCTTTAGAAGCAAACATTAAGGTAAATATATGTTTGATATTTAACTTTTTCTAAAGAAAATATTTTGAGGTTTATAGGTACACTTTGCTAAAAGCATGGTAATTGCTGCTAACCATTGTTGAAAACTTTGACATCCCACAGGTTTTAATTCTACTGGTTAGCTTTAACGATGCTTTAGCCCAGGTCAACAGATTTTGGTTGTACTAATATGCATGATTTTGGGTGCCATGCACCACCGCACACTGGTGGCTTGCGGGCTGCCATGCAGGAGGCTGTGAGTTTGACTCTCGCTGGACCAACACTCAGGGTCTTTAAATAACTGAGGAGAAAGTGCTGCCTTTGTAGTGATATCTGCAAATGGTTAGACTGTCAAGTTTTAACTCGGATAAGGATGGTAAAGCATGGGCATTGTGTGACAACCCTTCAATGATCGTAACCCTTTGGGACATAAAAGAACCCAATACGCTATTTTGCAAAGAACAGGGTGTGAAGTTCCCATCGTTGTGGTCTGTCCTGGTTGCACGAGAGCGTTTCAACGAGTTATGACTCCAAAGCTCCTTGTGGGTCACTACTCTGGCCTCTGGTTCTCAGCTTGGGCTTTTGTCCATTCATTGTTTTAAAATGGTGCATTTTGAACTTTTCAATAGAAAATAGAAATGTTGGAACATCGCATGTACATTCATCCGTTACATAAGGATCCTTCATTGGAGTCGTTGTATGGCCAATATGAACAAAAGGCAAAGGTAATTATTAAAGGATAGTTTTGTCTTTACAGCAATCAACCATATTTGCTAGTACATATTTTGTTTTCCTAATCTACATCATTAGAGTACTCTCTTTTCAAAGTTGGCATAATTTTAATTAGTTTTACTTTGAATGACATCTTTTTTGATATAAATGACTTCAGCATTGTCACATGATCTGTATTGGGAAAACACTTACCAGTAAAGAACAGAAAGTATATACCATCCAGTACCAGTAATAAACCCAGTGACTCCTTGAACCCCCCTCCCCCCTCACGTTTTTTTTTTTTTACGTGGGCGTCTTTTTGCTGTTAGTCTAGAGCCAAGAAATAAGTTTTTGAAAGGTTTTCCATCCAGGAAGACTATAATTTGGTTAACTTTGATTTCAACCTTGTTTTAGAGGTATTGGTTAACTATAAATTGGCTGAGTTCTGATGGTTAAAATACTATAATTATGATATTATCAAATGAATCATTTGTTGCTTTAGATAAATGCTGAAATCAAGTCAGTGAAAAAAGAACTGAGAAGAACAAGGACGGTTCTTCAGCTGGATGAACTCAAGAGCAGAAAGCGAGTTCTCAGAAGGTTTGTTGCTGTGTTGTTAAGGTGGACCTCTAACAGTTTTGTTACCTTGCATGTTAATTAAATAGATAAGGTCTTTTCCTAATGGACAACCAAGCATTTATAAGGACAACCAAATTTACAGGTTTAGTTGCCTGACGTTTGAGAAAGGAACAACCTGGAATTTTTTTTAATTTTGTGCACTGATGATGGAAGATAATAATCATTATAATGAAATTAGAACTGCAACAATTTCCTAGTAAGCAAATGATTTTACAGTCTATTAAAAAATAGGCAGTTGCGGAAAAGCTTCTATGTTGAATGAAATACAAACTAACAATTGACCGGCGCCCAAGCGGCTTGCTACCTTACCAGATGAGCAATGTGTGATGCCATCCCACAGTTGTAGGTTCAAGTCCCATTCAAGTCTGGATTTCTTCCTGGCTTCTTTCCGACCGCTTAGCTTTCTTAGATACAGACTAAGATGATGTTTTTCTCAGAAAATTGACAATTATTTTTTAAAAATAATTATTGTGTGTTTCAAGTAACATTACCAAAACTAAGAGTCATCAGACCCACAACTGAGCAAGTGTGGGGCTTTGGTTTAATCCTTGGTTTATGTTACAGACTGCTTTCTTTACCTGGATGTTTACTAAGAAATTAATTCTTGCATTGCAAAGTAGTTTGTGACATGAAAATCAACGTAAAGTAAACCGATGCCACACTCGGCTCAGTGGTTGGTCCAAATGCGGGCTGGTTTAATCTGAGTGAAAAACATTCTTGTTACTGGAAAGATTGTTGTCAAATAAAAATAG
>NC_090878.1:19911852-19914352 GCF_036669935.1 Montipora foliosa
GAAAAAAAAAAAGAAAAAAAACAGAACAATTCTGGCATGAACATCATTGGACATGCACTTACAAACTCTATTGGCCCCCCTCTCTTCCCCATACCAATGTTGATAACATGGTGAAAATCACAAGCCTTTGGTCATTTCTAAACAAACATTGGAGGGGGCAAGTATGCAGAGGTTAATATTTAATCACATAGACAAATAAGGGAATGACCATTTTAATTGTGGTGTGTCACATTTTCCCAACTAGTTTTGTCCAAACTTATAGCTCAATCACTAGAAGTTCCACCATGAGCAAAATGAATACCGGTACATTAATCTTAACATTTTTTTTGACAGAGTGATGAATTGCCCAAACTTACTGAGGAGTTAGCAGGTCCACTGAGGCAGATGCAGGTGTGGGATCATCTCAATTTACATTGCATGAAGTTACAGTACTTTTAACTGCTGCTCCGCTCTTAAGAATCTAATTTTTCAATGAGTCCGGGTCGATTACAGCTCTCTATCCATAAAATTGGAATTAGAGTCCAGTTACTTTCCCTTACTGGTCTCAAGACATTGTTTAATGGAGAATGTACTTGCTGGTGAAAAACCTTTCTCCCAAATGTATTCAAGAGGGTGGTGAAGATGGACAGAGATATGGTGGATCCCTACACCCTCACTCTCAGTGACGGCCATGATATTTTACAACTCACCCCTGAATTTTATTCAGAACTGTACAATCTAGTTATGCACTGTTTAAGAAACGAGCAGCAGTGTTTTATCTAGTTCCCGATAAAACAGGTGCAGCCAATTTTTTGACGGCTTCAAAACAGAGTCCTAGCAAAGGTTCAAAATGTAAGGAGAAGACATTAGCTTAAAAGAAAACTTGCCAGGCCTCATTATCATTCTTTACAATTTATAAAGAATTCTAGTGAGGAGTGTTTCATGAATGTTTTGATAGGCTGTTAGGCTCACGAATTATTAATGGTTCATTACATTGAAAGCTTTCGGATGCATTTTACTCTTCTAGGAGTCGGCCCGTCGGATTGGAAAAGTATCAGAGGAAGCAAAGCTCGAGATTGACGTTGAAACTTATGTGGAGTCCTTCAAGCCCCATATCATGGATGTTGTATTTGCATGGGCAAATGGGGCATCATTTTCCCAAATCTGTAAAATGACCGATGCATTTGAAGGTCAGAATTCTCTTAATTTCGTTAAGAAATTAATGTAGTTTTAACCCTTTGGCTCCCAGGAGAGATTAGTATGTAAATTCTCCTCACAATTTTAATGACAGGTCAGTCAGACAGGCATTGAGAATGAAGAATATTGTCAGTTTAATTGAGGTGTGATCTTGATGTAATACCAAATTCTCATGACTACCCAACAAAGAAATCCATAGTGCTAGTTAGGAGAATTAACGTTTCGATCGTGGGAGTGAAAGGGTTAAAGAGGTTTAAGAAGACAAGGAGACCAAGATAAGTAAAACAATAGATCCTTTATTTTGGTTGGATAAGATGCCAGGAACAACATCAGAGCTGTTTAGCCCTTTGAAATAATAGGCCACTTGCACTAAGAGGTCATGTGACATCGTTTTTATGAAAATAAAAGTTACATGATTTTGCCTTCGAAACACTATTAGTGGGTCATCTCTTAAACAAAATAATAGTGATTTGGTTTTTCAAACCCGCACCATTTGCTTAAAATGAGAAAGTCCGTAACTGGTCACGTGACCAAAACTTGATTTTTTAAAATTATGAATTACCGCTTTCTGACACAAATTTTGCACTTGAACTTCAAGGAAATTGTTGAAAAGATGATGTGGTAACGTTTATGACACATCTGAACTCAACTATCAAACATTTAACAAGATATAAGCAAAAAGTAGTTTTGGCCGCCATGTTGGAGGGCAAGAGTATGCCCTCCAACATGGCGGCCAAGACAAATCATGCTACTTTGTTGAAAAATCAAAGTACCATAAAATATCTCCCTTAAATGCGTTTCCTCTCAAATTTCGCGTGTAAGATAATTTTTATGTGTTCTGTCAATTTTTGGCAACTGCAAGATTACAACTCACTGTTTAAGGGAAGCATTGGTCACGTGACCTCTTAGTGCAAGTGGCCTATTTCATTTTCACTGTCATAGACAGTAGGAAAGTATTGTTCGGGCAATGAACAAGAAAAGGAATTTCTAACTGAATGGGCAGTGCGGGGACTATGTGGAAGGCACCTAGTTGCTTCGACCATTGTGGCATAATTTTATGTAAATAGAATGACCACTTATAGATGTTACTCTCTCTATGGAGGCCCCCTCGAACCTTAATGTGTATGTTTTGTCAATCAGAAGAGTGAGGCATAATTATTTAATCCAAATTTTGATTTGATGTCTCTGAGCTGAAGAAACTGGCGTGACTGCTGTTAGATCCACACTAATATGTTTTTCATTAATCTAGTATCGGCAGTCACTTTGTTTTTTTGTTTGCTTTGTTTTTTTCAGGAAGCGTAATTAGGTGTATGCGTCGTCTAGA
>NC_090878.1:19919352-19954352 GCF_036669935.1 Montipora foliosa
CCCAACACACTGATAAACAAGCACTACAGCCCAAAGCACGAGGAATTCCACACATGCACAAGTATGCTAAAACCACTGACCAATTGGCTGCAGTCACTCCTAGTTGTTTACTTGGTTAAACTTCATTTAACCTCATGAAATTTCACATTTCTTTCAATTTAAAATTGTCACTTCATTAGCTCCTAAGAGAAAAACTAAGGCCCATTCCAAATGCCACTCCAGTCGTGTGCCAAACCTAATTGACAAGTTAAGCACAGCAGAAGAGCAGTGTCTGAATCAATTTGGTTTGGCAGGTTAGGTTCTGTCGCATTATGCAACCATGGAGTGATGGCTGATTCATACAGTGTTCTGGTCATGTGCCGAATAAAACAATTAAGACAATTAAAATATTTTAGAAATCATACCCTTACCTGTTCACTAGTTTGGTGCAACCCACCGGTACAGCATATGAATCAGCCATTGCTCTGAAGTCGCTCTTAAGTCAAACTTTATTGAGCTACATGTAGGTTAGGCACATGACTGAAACAGCCTTTGGCACGGGCCTTAATTTATTTTACTTTAATGCCAGACAATGCTACTTGTCAATGGGTTAATAAAATTACATTTTAACAACACTTTCTCTCCACTCAAAGTGTTAGTCTGGCCATGGTTAGAGGCTGATTCTCTCAGCAGTTCTCCACTGCTCAACCTACTGAGCCAACCAGTCCGCAATACGTTTAAAACACCTTCATTACTAACCAAAGTATTTTGTAGCACCACTGTCATCATGTACCGTAAGAAGTCCTGGACGGAGAGTTGCGAGAGTCGGTACATGACTTGGAAGAATACCAAAACTCCCTGCAGTGGTGGACACATCGACTTGCTTAACATCAGCCTCTGAGTAAAACATCTGAACAAGGAGAAACAATGACAAATAATTTTGTTGCACTTGTTTCCTTCTTAAAAAATATTGGGTGAACATTATCCTTGCTTTGCGATTAATTTAGCTTTTTCATTTCTTTAGTGGGGAATAGGATTCAAACACTGTTCAAGCCTGAATTTTTCAGGCTTTCCTTTCGTTGCTGCTAAAGTAGCATTCATAACTACAATGATCTCAAAAATTCAACTTGTTTCATTCCCACAGTTCAAATGTATGTCTATTACATTGTTCCTTCACCATCAGCTGCGTACTCAAAAAATGACCAGCTCCCAGTTGACTTCATAGCTCAATTGGTAGAGCCAAGGTTGCTGCCTAACGGTCGCCTGGCCGCCTTATTTGCGAGCACGGGCGACCAAATTTCTGAACAAGTAGCCAGAGCGGGCGCCATACTTGATTCTTCCTCACTTTCTTGTAAATATGATCCCAGCTGGAATTAATTCAGGGCTCTTGAAAAAATGAAAATTTTCTTAGGCAGCAGCCTTGGGGAGAACACCGCACTGGTATCACAGAGGTCATAGGTTTGAATTTCATTCAAGCCTGAATTTTTCAGGCTTTCCTTTAGCTACAGTGTACTGCTAAAGTAGTGGGAGGCACGGTGGCCTCATGGTTAGTGCACTCGACTCCGGATCGAGTGGTCCGGGTTCGGGTCCTGGCCGGGGACATTGTGCTGTGTTCTTGGGCAAGACACTTTACTCTCATGGTGCCTCTCTCCACCCAGCTGTATAAATGGGTACCGGCGACTTAATGCCAGGGGTAACCCTGCGATGGACTGGCATCCCATCCAGGGGGGAGTAGAAATACTCCTAGTCGCTTCATGCTACGGAAACCGGAAACCGGAGATAAGCGCCGGCCTGATGGGCCTTCGAGGCTCGTAAGCAGACTTTACCTAAAGTAGCATTCATTAACTGTGATGATCTCAGAAACTCAACTTGTTCTTTAGTGGTGTTGATTAATATTAATTAATCAACACCACTGAAAAAAAAAGTGAAATTAATGGTAAAGCAAGAATAAAGTTCACCCAATATTTTTTAACAAGAAGTAAACAAGTGCAACAAATGTCAAAAATGTTGCTTCCAGTTGAATGTGGAGGTCTTCCATCTGCAGCATTTAATTGCGTACATTAATACAGTACATTAATACAGTACATTTTATGATGTAGATACTGATGAAAATAATACTAGGATTTTCCTTTTTACTAAAAAATCATATCTTCACTGCATAATTATCTTGAAAATATTTTTATCTTTCACATGCGAGGATATAGGTGTTGCCATAAAAACACAATTAGCCAATAAAAAGCAAGTTTCCCCTTCATTGTAAGATACTTTTGTGTTGCAATATAACACTAGTTTCCTATAACATTAACATTCGTGAGGCTCAATTTTACATTATCATGATTTGTTTTTCATAACTTTCATATCTTGTTTCATGTTACACAACAAGCATGGTAGTATCAATCACGAGTGAGCACAGTTCACTTGTGAGAAATGCCACCAGCACTCGAAGATAACATTCATATCCCTCGCGGCCATGTGATATTATCCTCTATGTTCAAAGTGTCTCACTTACATGTACAACAACACGTGGTTACCAAATTTACAAAATATTGAGGATTAATATTATTTTCACTATTGTTGGGTAAGTTTACAAATTAGATCAACTCTAATTCTTAATAGTTAGTACATGAATACTTTTTAATATGTATGTACAATAATATCAGTTTGGCTCTGTCTTCCTTTTGCTCATAATTATTTTTTTAATCACCTACTTGACTAATTCCACTAACAGTTACTATTTAACCCTTTGACGTCCAAACCGGCCTAAACGGGACCAGATGATTTTACCTCGTCAATGGGGAACCGCTAGGAGTCAATGGGTTAAACTCCACACAATCACAGATCCTCATTTTAATGTACATAACTTATCAACGAATTCATATCATCTTTTTGCAAACATTACTTCAAAAAGTCACTTGAAAAAACAAATTTTTTTTTTTGACAACCTACATTGTATTTTCATCTCTTGTTACCATGGTCTTCATAAATTATGGGACTTATTGTTCTGGCCTAGGTTGTTCAAATAGTGGATAATAACGCAATCCACCGGATAAACCACTTTCCAGCGAATACACCCTAGCAAAAACAATTTTATTGAGTTATCCAGTGGAGAGCGATTTATCTAGTGGACGGCGCTAAGATGTGCCTGTGTTGTTAGAATTATTTTGATTATTTTAGCATAATTTATTGTAAATGTATATAAAAATTTATAGCTTATTTCTTATTTATTAGTTATCATAATATTTATTATTTATGTCATCTTTATGTTGTGTCTCCAATTAGCGCGAGCTAAATACAACGACACATGAATAAAGTTCATCATCATCATCATCATCCACCCTTCGAACAACTGGGGTCTGATGATGAACCCTCTAGTTGCTATTAATTTTATGCACAGTACATATATACTGTAGTTGAACAACTGGTAACTGTTTTACATTGATCTTGTCTTGTAAAAATTAATATGTAACAATGTAATGAATCATTCTGGGGACATCAACTTGAACTGCCAGATACTACAATGCACTAATGTAGTATGAGCAATGTAGCCCTGCAGCACACAAATTAGGGTTACCCTAGCCCCTGATACTTGTTTCTAGCAAAACTGCGACAACCATTAACCCGTGGACCCCTGGCAACGAGACTTAAGGACAGTGCCTACTTATTAAAGACATTTTTGCCCCAGTGTGTTTATTATGCAGGAAATGTAGATCTTAACAAGTGTTATTGAAATCCAAAAAGAAAATTGGGGGTAACCACGCATTTTTCAAAGATAATTCATGAATAATATTATAAAAAGCTTCAAAATGCAAAGCAATGTACGGCGTTCTTTCTCAAATTGAAGCTCAATTATCTCTGACAAATGCATGGTTACCCCCAATTTTCTTTTTGGATACCAAGGGTACTTACTAAGATCTACTTTCTCCGGATAGTTTTAAACCGCGCAAAAACATCCCTGTATTAGCAAGCGTCACCGATAGGAAATCCGGGTATCTCGAGATGCGCAAAACGTATGCGCAATAACAATAGTAGGCACCGTCCTTAAAAGATTTTACTCTGCCTCACGGCAGACGTTTTCACTCATCAATGGGAGGCTTCCTAGGGAATTTGAGGTGTGAATGGGTTATACTATGTCCCCTCCATTGAGGGAACTAAAATAATATTAGGTGTTTTTTCAGCTCTAGTTACACCCTCAGGCTCGAAATTAACAAAAAAATCCAGTCGCAATTTGCGACAAGATACAAGAATTTAGTCGCAATTTCGCAAATTTTAGTCGCAAAAATCGCCTCGCTGCATTGTGTTGTCAGCATTTTTGGGAAAAAATATGAGCCCGCAATACATGTGTGTAAAGAAACCGCTGAAAATGGCGAATGATTGAAGGAATGGAGCTGTGAAAATAACATCGCAGCTAAATTACTCTACAATTACGCTATCTTCAGAGAACACAGCGAGAAACAATAATTTTGTCATTTATTTGTTTTCATTTATTTATTTTAGCAAAAGTAGCAGCAAAGTGGCAACTGCTAACCCTTTTGTTTCGAAAGAGCGAAGGTGACAACAAGTCGCAAAGTTGCGACTTCTCCAGATATTTTAATCGCAAAGAGAAAAATTTAGTCGCAAATGCGGCTGTATTGGTCGCAATTTCAAGCCCTGACCCTTCAGCGGGTGAAACTGGAGCCAAAAAACAACAGATGCTCCTGCAGACTAAGTGTACATGTAGCTACTGCTGGAGATTGTATGATGTAACATTTAAAAAACAACCAGCAGCGTTTTATCAGGTTTAAAAACACAAGGAGTAGCCGAGTGTTTTAAGACCCAATGAAACACGTGCTGCGAGTTTTTTGAATAGCTTCAAAAACATTCCACAAAAAGCATGTCCCTCAGGAGTCCAAACAAAGGTTCAAAATGTGAGAGGAGAACATTACCATACAAGAACAACAGGCTGGACCTCAATACTATTCTCTAATACAGATAATAGGCTGTTAGGCTCATGAATCATTAATGAGTTTAAAGGTTTATTTACTCTCACGTCGAGCATGGAGGAGTGCGAGTACGGGAAAAGAGACCTCCAAGCATGGAGCATGGAGCATGGAGGAAGCAGTTCAACCCAGTAGTTAGTGCACTTGCCTTGAGATCCAGGGATCCCAGGTGCAAGACATGTTCCTGGTAATCCCTGGTTCAACTTCCCAGCCGCACTTGTAAATAGCCAACTGGTTTGCCTCCGGTCAGTTGGGATTCGTAACAGTTGTTCTTGAATGTTCTGTTCTGATCGTTTTTCATTGGCCCTGAAAAGCCCCTATGGTGAGTGGTCAATTAAGTGTGTATGTACATAAGAAGAGTTACAATAATACAACTAGCGGGAAAGTACATGTAAATTAATAAGAACCTCTCAACTCCAAAATATATCTTGGCTGTGTTTATCAATTTTCTTTAGGAATACAGTTCCCTGATAGCAAAGGTCTCTTTTCTTTTGCGTTTGCTTGGCTGACAAGTACGGCAAACCTCTGCCATGGATCGCAACTCACCGTGTCGAGCAAGTGTGGCGATTACTTAGCAACTGAATCCTCACATGATACTCCATGTTGTGTGGGCTCACTTACATGTAACAACAGCGGAATTACTGTAAAGGAACGTGCAGGATAAACAGGCTCAATTCACAGTCAGCAAACGTATCCTGGGGCGTGCGGTTTGAAGAGTGTCATCCAAGATTGTGGACGGCGGTTGTATCAAAGAGAGTTTCAACCCATGGCAGAGGTCCCTTTTCCTGTAATCATCAGCCCAGCAAACGCAAAAAGAAAGGACACCTCTGCTCACAGGGAAGGAATACAGGATTTCAGTATAAAGAGGACTAAGCACTAAGAGATACAATCGACAAACCAGTGAGGTATCAGAGTCCTAGCTTGATCAAAAGTTGTAGGGATTTTTTCATCAATCAACAGTTTTCAACAGTCAGCATTGCATCAGTTTGTTATATGAATCACAAATAATCCTATATTACTACAGAATACAGGGCCACTTATTTCCATATCTTTGAATAACAAAAGCTCCCATTGTTGTGTCTCGTTCTACAAAAGCTTTTAACTAATTTGCATGTGCTGGCCCGGTGTGGCCCTGTATTGTGTAGGTGCTCCACATCTTCACTCATTGCATGGACAAAAGAATCTTGAATTTTTACTTGCTAATTTTAGGATTTAGTTAGTCATGGATGTAGATGTTGATGTCAAAAGTGCTAACCCTCCTACACTAATTTTCATTAGTGTAGCAGCTGATACAAAGATTACTCGCCATTGGTTGGCAACCCCACAATTTTTGTCTCATGCAGGTGCTCGAAGTTATCACTCCCTCTTCTCCCCTAAGCCCTACTCCTGCATCTAATGATCAGTCACTAATGTAGAAAGTTATTTTAGTTCATACAGTACCCTTTGTGAAAATTTTGGGAGCTGTTACAACATAGTGGCAGGTCTAATTTGCAGGTCGCGGGTTGCAGGTCATTGTTTTCACCAATACATATCCTAAAAATTCTTAAACGCTAACCTTAGGCTTAATTAGGCCTAAGGTTAGCTTTTAAGAATGTTTAAGATACTTTCTGTATTGGTGAAACAATGACCTGCAACCTGCAGATTAGACCCGCTGACAACATAGAGGTTTTGCACGGCAGCCATGTTGCATGGCAGGAACCATGAAAATGTTTAGAATTAGAAAGAACATTTGTTCCCATAGGAAAAAGAATCTATTGTTCCTGCCATGCAGCATGCCTGCCATGCAAAACCTCTATAGGAGGTTTTTACGTGACATCATCGACTCCATGTTCGTAGACAAACACAAAAGGTCTCTTATTTGCTTTTGTTCATCCACCAGAAGTTGTACATTATTTTCTCTAGTGTTATCTCTCTAGAGGTTGATTGAAAATGTCATACAGGGCGGCCTTTGAGACCGGTAGAGGTTCTGACTCGTTTATTCTTGGCACTATTGGGGTCTGTTATACTGGTGGCCTGTTAAGCCCGGCAGTGGATGAAAGAACTAGTCATACAAATATTGCAGTTTGTTAGACTGTTGGCTCGTTTGGCTCGGCAGTGGAAGGCAAACAAGCCGGCTCGTCAGTGGTCTCTAGATGTGGCCCTGAAAGCAGTGCTTAAAGTGGTACCATGATCACATTTTTACCCCTTGATTTTTTGAGTGTATCACATAGAATTCCATGAAAGAACAAAAACGCCATTTACCGTTTGCAAATACCTGCCATTACTTCCGGAGATATTTAAGTTTGAAAAATGGGTTAAATATGCAAATGAGATGACTGATGATGTCATACACTCAACCCAATATTATATTGAGTATATAAATAGAGCTACCTTGGCCAATTTGCAGTGAAGACCATTGAGACTTAGTAGTCTAATAGCTCTGCAGGAAACACACCTATAACTGTAAAAAATTCTGTTCCCATGGCAACTCACTCTTTTCCAGTCCCCACCCACTTGATTTCAATATGTGATTGATTTTCAGCTTGAAAAATGTTAAACAAGGTCACAATCTCGAGCTAACATATTTATACGCTTGCTGGATCATGCATATGAAGTGCTGTTAGCAAATATCAAAATGGAATGCCAAAGGTGGCCAGAAAAGCTTTTAATATGGGGGTGGTCATCATATTTGAACAAAATTTGATTGAGTGTGTGACATCATCATATGGCTAATTTGCATATTTTAAAAACTTGACTATCTCTGGAACGAAAAAAGTTATTTGAAAAAAGTAAACAGTGTTTTTCTTCTCACACCATAGGCAGCCCAAGTTCGCGTCACTAGAGAGCGTGTAATAATTGATTACTAGTGGAAGATGACCTTTGAGTAAAAGCGGTGTTGCGTTACAGGCAGCCATTGAGAATTTAAACGCGTTGTAAGACTTTGTATGGGAAATAAAATACCGAAGATTATGAAGCCTAAAAAACGCTCAATTTAACGTTCATTCAATAAAATGAATAAAAATGACTTACCTCTGGTGTATTTTTGTGCCTTTTGGAGCTTATTTTACCGTTTCGGGAATTCCGTGTTTTCAATGTTCTAAGACGAAGTCAAGGCTGCACACTACGATTCCGACCGTTGTCAGCTCAGAGGCGGTTTGCGATTCGAAAATCCATCCCTGCCGCGATTTTTTCACGCAAAGCTAAAGCCACTTCATTTGCGAACCTCTGTGAATGTTTCGTCGTCAAAAATCCCCACGCACTTGGCTGGAAATGAGCATTTTCTGCTTCTGATTACACGATAGCTGATGAAGTTAACGGCTGGTGATACTGTCAAATCAACTCCACCCGACGAGGTACAGTCATTTAATGTACAACACTTACCCCATCCCCACAGCGGCTTCTCGTAACCATGGAGCTCTTCGAGAAGCCGCTGTGGGGATGGGGTAAGTGTTGTACATTAAATGACTGTACCTCGTCGGGTGGAGTTGATTTGACCTCGGATCCAAGCTCCGTGTCGTGATACAGTATCACCAGCCGTTAACTTCATCAGCTATCGTGTAATCAGAAGCAGAAAATGCTCATTTCCAGCCAAGTGCGTGGGGATTTTTGATGACAAAACATTCACCGAGGTTCGCAAATGAAGTGGCTTTAGCTTTCCGTGAAAAAATCGCGGCAGGGATGGATTTTCGAGTCGCAAACCGCCTCTGAGCTGACAACGGTCGGAATCGTAGTGTGCAGCCTTGACTTCGTCTTAGAACATTGAAAACACGGAATTCCCGAAACGGTAAAATAAGCTCCAAAAGGCACAAAAATACACCAGAGGTAAGTCATTTTTATTCATTTTATTGAATGAACATTAAATTGAGCGTTTTTTAGGCTTCATAATCTTCGGTATTTTATTTCCCATACAAAGTCTTACAACCCGTTTAAATTCTCAACGGCTGCCTGTAACGCAACACCGCTTTTACTCAAAGGTCATCTTCCACTAGTAATCAATTATTACACGCTCTCTAGTGACGCGAAGTTGGGCTGCCTATGCTCACACAGACTACTTATGGTTCAAAATGGTTTAGATAGGAAAGATGCGATTTTCGTCAGAGTACCACTTTAAGCAAAATTTTGAAACATCACTCGTAAATTCTGTTTTCATAACTATTTCTAAATTCCTTCATTCAGTGGAAGGAATGGAATTGGGGTCTGTGTTGGACGATGGTCCTAAAATCATTCATAAAATACATTCATTTCCTTCGTAAGATGTGTGGGCTAGTGAACTTAATTGTTGGTGATTCACCTTGTTGGTAAAATGACTGCAATTTGACTGTCCTGTCAAGTGGGGATAGGATTATTGGAGCAACTACACAATACAGGGTCACACCGGGTCAGCACATGCAAATTAGTTAAAAGCTTTTTTAGAACGAGACACACAACAATGGGAGCTTTTGTTATTCAATGATATGGAAATAAGTGGCCCTGTATTCTGTAGTAATATAGATGTTACATGTGCTGGCCCAGTGTGGCCCTGTATTGTGTAGTTGCTCCATGGTCCAGGGCCACTTATTTCCATTATCATTATGAATAACAAAAGTTCCCATTGTTGTGTGTCTCGTTCTACAAAAGCTTTTAACTAATTTGCATGTGCTGGCCCGGTGTGGCCCTGTATTGTGTAGTTGCCCCTACTTTCGAATTTACCTCTGTGGGAGAACCAAACGTCAGCGACATCGCAGGACCAGCTTGTGCAGCTTCGGCAGCTAGACATCTTCTTAAAATAAAAGCCCCTGGCTGCCTTAAAAGGCGAGAACCTTGACGAGTTATTCCCAACATCATCTTAAAGCAACTGGCAAAATGGCGTCGATGATAAATCACCCAGTGGACTTTGCGCGGAAATATGGTTCCCATATCCCTCGCGTTTTTGCCATATTAACAGTGACAATATTACATGAAATTCAGCGTAAAACACTAGTTTTGAAGAAAATAAAGGATGTCTGATTCAGAAGTACAGAATGGCTTTCCAGCAATGAAAAATGACCTAATTTTGCGGGCTGCTCGCGGGGAAGCCACTGAACGCGTTCCAATATGGGTGATGAGACAGGCCGGACGCTATCTCCCAGGTGAGCGGCGATGACATAACTGTACAAACTTGGAATAAATCGCATGTCACCTTGAGCAAGTACATCGAGGAACGTTGTAAAAGTATCAAACTACATATTTCTTAGGGACTTGTTATCGATTCCTACTTTTTCTCCCAATCATGCGAATCTTGTGCGCAAAAATATAATAATTTACAATTACAGAATTTCGAGGACTAAAGAACCCTTTTATATTAAAGCAGCACTAAACTTAATAAGTTAAGCAGTGATTCGCATTTTACTTTTCCCGTCAAATTGCAAAATAATCTTACGTTATCATTTGCACATACATTTCCATCTTTCCGCAAATTTACCTTTAATTAACTTGGGTGTCCTGTGTTCAGACAGACTACTCCTGCTGGGTTCTGTATATCCTCATCCTTCCCTCCCCCACCAAGTTTTCCTTTGACTCCAATTTAGGGTTTAATTTATCTTATTCACAACCAGTCTCGGGAGGAAAGTGCTTTTTGCCTTTCAGAATTTCTGAAATTAAAGGCAGAAAACAATGCAGACTTCTTCAAGATGGTACAGACTCCAGAGCTGGCTTGTGAACTCACTCTTCAGGTTAGTGAAAAATAATTATGAATGGAAATGGAATGCATTAATTATTTATTTCTGGTCACTGATTTCAGCAAAACCTTGACATTCAAGCAGTTTCGACCTCATTTGTTACTAAGGAAGGAGAGGGTGATCTGAATGGGGGAGAGTTTACTCAACTGAGGCCAAATGATTTTAGTCATCAGTGGGGAACCTCTCAGGGGCAAACGCATTGATGTAAAGCCTTGACTTTTACCAAGGAAAAAAAAATGAGGTCTGAGGCACCACCCACTCTAGATTATGTCAAGTGATTTATTTGACCATTAGGTAATAATTATTTTGTTTCAACAATTCTTGCAGCCCATAAGACGATTTCCTCTGGATGCAGCTATTATATTCTCAGACATTCTTGTAATACCCCAGGTTGGTTTATTTTGTCATTTAAGTGAGTCCCCTTTTGGGTCGATCAGAGACCGAATGCATAAATGGCGGCCAAAAAAATATTCTTTTGTTTATGTGCTAATTAGACTTACTAGCCTTGTTTGCATGGACAAACTACAAAAGAAATGTTTCTTGAGAGCGAGGCTAGTCAGTCTAATTAGCACATAAACAAAATAATATTTTTTTGGCCGATATTTATACATTCCGTCTATGGGCCAAAGTTTCCATGAAAAAGGAAGGCTGGTGATGCATGATCTCTGACAGTTTTGAATTTTGATTCAACAAGTGCATCACAAAATGGAAGTTGGTTGCTAGGGACATCCACTTTCCAGCTATATCCTAAATGAAAATATGTCACATGGCCTAAGCTTACACAAGGCATTATTCTAAACAGTTTACACTTTCAGACAAAGTAAAACAAAATAATAGCCACATTATGAAGTTCAGACTTTTTTTGTTGCATATTTTAGGCTCTTGGAATGACAGTTCAAATGATTCCAGGAAAGGTAAAATAACTTGAAATACATTTGTATAGAGTAAACATGTTAACAAAACAAAAGAATATAAAGTGTTGTTATACCCTTAACAAAATTTTAGTATTATTATATACTCTCAGGGTCCAGTATTTCCAGATCCTCTGAGAGAACCAAGTGATGTAGAGGTCAGTTTTGCTTTGACATTAATAATTTTGAAACTGCATTGATGATAGTCCTTTAATACATAAAAAAATATATATCTGATAATGTTTTTTTCCACAGAAACTTAAAAAGGAAGTCGATCTTGAGAAGTCATTGGGATATGTGTTCTCTGCTATAAATCTGACAAGGAGAAAATTGGAAGGAAAAGTTCCTCTCATTGGCTTTTCAGGGGCACCAGTAAGATGAACCTTCCATACTTTGTTTTGGAATATTTGGTTGGGTATAAGGGGCATTGAATTTTGTCTTTCTGGAAGCCATTGTGTAAAATTGTTAGTCAAGGGTTAAAAGACATCAGAAGAAGATAAAGACCATGATAATTGTGACAATGTTGTGATAGAGATGGTGCTGCGATGATGATAGCAGTGGTGATAGAAATGATGATGATGATGGTGTTGATCAATGATTATGAGAAAGATGATGACTGCATGCTGCAGTGCTAATGAAGGTTAACAACTGCATAGAGCTGAGTGGAAGGTGGGTGCCCAGGATGTCCAGGGGCCTCCACTGTGATCAGCCAGCCCCTAGACAGTAAAGCGCTCCCATGGCTAGCAATCCCCACAACCCAGCCATGAACCCCCACACAGAGACATCCGGGCACTGGTTACCCGTGATAACAGTGGGAAAAGAGGGGAGTAGAGGGAGGGAGGGAAGCAGAAAAAAAAATAAGGAAACAATAACGCTGAGAACAACTGCTAAAAACGAAGGCCGCCCAACACTCTCCCAACATAGCTCCAAATGGCCACTACACTGAGACCGCATGACCTATTTGAGCCTGTGCACATACAAATAAACCACTGACCCCTGAGCAAACTGCTCCATTGTGGACCTAAATGCACAGAAAACTAGACTGAGTATCTCTTTGTTGTTAGCTAGGTTAAATTGCATTTAATCACATTCTTTGAAAAAGGAGACAACTAACCTCGGAAAATAATTAAAATTTAATAACCCATTGACCCCTGGGAGTGAGACTTAAAAGATTTTACTCTGTCTAACGCCAGACAATTTCACTTGTCAACTGGGGGCATCCTGGGGTCCCTGTGGAGTGAATGGGTTAAAGATGTAGTGAACATTCAATAGCCAACTGCGAACCTGCAAGAGCTAGATGCCCACAATGCAAGAGCTGGATACTCTGACCACTGAGCTACTGGAGACTCTATGGTAATTAAGCAAGAAGTATCTGTTGGCTTTGACTAAAACTGCAACACACATGAGCGTCAATAGTCAAATCAGTTCTATCTTAACCCTTTCACACCCGAACCGGCCTGAACTGGCCAGACAATTTTACTCGTCAATGGGGAACCCCTAGGAGTCAATGGGTTAATTAAAAACTAAATTCAACCCAGCTACTTCCTGTGCCATATGTAGCCCCGTCCGACCCTCCACTTGCCCTAATGGATCTGCTCACTGCAAAATGAAGCAGCAATTTGACTATTTTTTCTGTCATTTTTTCTTTAGTGGACACTCATGTGCTATATGGTTGAGGGAGAAAGCAGCAGAACCTTTAACAAAGCACGGAAATTTCTTCGCCAAAATTTAGAGATTTGTCAACGGTTGCTTCAACAGATGACAGATTTAATTATTGATTATTTGGTGTTACAGGCCCAGTCTGGTGCTCAGGTAGTTAAAAAATGATCTTCAAAATCTCATTAATAATTCATGAGCCTATAAATAGCCTATCAAAACACTGATAAAACATCACATGCATGAGCTACATGTAATTCTGATGCTAATATTCTCCTCTTACAATTTGAACCATTGTTCTGAGTCCAGAAGGACAGTCACACTTTTTGTGGAATGTTTTTGAGAGCATTTTAAAAAATCGCAGCACATTTTATCGGGTCTAAAAAGCACTCAGCTACGCCTCGTGTTTTTAAACCCGATAAAAACACTGCTGCTCCTTTTTTTAAACAAAATTTACATCAAAATTGCCATTCAGCTAACAATTCCAGTTTTTCAAAATATAAAAATCATGCAGAAAATGGAACACATTTCCAGGTGGGAAAATTCTAGCCAATTATGTACAAGGAAACGTTTTGCCCTGCCATTTTGAAATAATTATCTATTCAATTTTCTCTGCATTAGGGAAAACAATTCCTACTGCATACTATTATACTACATACTAAAAGAGAAAAAAAAATTACTGCGGTGGGAAAGGACTAGAAGGGAACATACGAACCATTCGATCGAGTTAGTCCACTATTAGTATGCCTGGATGTGAATGGACCTATTGAACAAATTTCCCACTTATTTATAAGTTCTTGAACATCATATCAACCTCACTTGTATGGAAAATGATAAATTATTTTGATTCTATTCAGTTCAATTCATTACCTCAAATTCCCAGAATGTTTGGTCAAATGGAAAGCACTCTGGGTTTTGCATTGAATCTTATTGTTTTTGACTAACGTTTCTCAACCAAAGATGTAATCTTTTGTTCGTCTTTACCCTCAGATGCTTCAAGTGTTCGAGTCTCACGCTGAAGTTATTGGTTATGATACCTTTACCGTTTGTTCTTTGCCATATCTTCGGCAAATAGCTCAAAAAGTAAAAGAAAAGTTAGGATCAGATGCTGTTCCGATGGTGAGAATTAAGTTACGAAATGAGAGGGTCTGAGAGGGGCTTAGGGATGACACATATGATAAGAGCATTCACGCTCTCCGCCAATGTGTTCAAAGTTTGATTCCCAGACTTGGCATGATATGTGGGTTGAATTTGGTGGTTCTCTTAACTCTGCTCCAAGAGGTTTTTTTCCCAATAATATAGGTACTGTGGTTTCATTCTTTCCTCCAGGGAATATTTTGACTGCTGGTAATTAAGACATTGACTTGTGTCGACTATTAATTCATTCATGACCTTTGGTATAGTCAAATTTCTAATTGGTGATGTAGCAGCTCTAGTAGCTTATAATGTGAGCAGTGATTCTCTACCTTAAGCCACAGTACCAATATTATTAATTTTGTACATTTTTTGACTCACAAATAAAAGTTTGTTCAAAGGCCTTTGGGGATGTTAAATGGGAAACAAAAAAACGTTGCTGGGTTCCAATTTTTGATACTCAATGACAAGCAGTTACAGTAATAAACTGTCACGACAGGTCATCCTTTTAAATCTCTGTCCCACTTTTCACCGTTGTAGAGATCCCCCTTCCTGTTGTTAGTGTTTCGTCTCCCATATCCTGTACCCTTCTCACCCCTTCTTCTCCCAGAGCCCCCCTCCCCCCCCCCCCCCCCGATGACCCCGCTCAACATTGTGATTAATCTGTTTAACTGAACTCTAATATTTTCATCATTTTTAAGCTTGATATATATAATTCCATAGAGAACATGATAATTTAGACTGTTGAAATCCAGATGTCTGTCTTCTTGTTGCAGACAATCTTTGCCAAAGGTGCGCACTATGCTATCAGGGAGCTCTCGCAATCTGGATATGATGTCGTCAGTTTGGACTGGACGGTGTCGCCTCAAAATGCAAGGTCAGATAGGATGAAATTAACAATGGGATAATACATGTATCAGGAAGTGTGTGATGATGAACCAAATAAGCCCATACCTGCAATTATTGCAAAACCCTAAGTTGCTTGAGTTGCTTCAGGTTGGATCAAAAAGCACAACCTTTGCTCCAATGACACTGTGTCCCAAGGTCAATGACATAACATCAAGTCTCAATGAGAGATGATCATCTGAACCTGAAGCTGATTCCAAGGGTGCAGGCAGCATGATCTCACCGGCTTTTTAAGGACATTGATGTTGCAACTTTCATAACCACAGGACCAAAATAAATGTCTCTGCAAATGTGATTTGTGACAGTTGAAAAGTTGAACTTTAGACTCAACATGTTTGTTAAGGGTTGGATATTAAATTGCTCTTAGACTTCCAACCTAGAGAGAGAAGCTTCATTAAGGCATTTACACCTCCTTGTGGAACTAGGCTGTAATGGACTCATGAATGAAGGGGGTAGTTTCTAAAGAAACTGTGGTGCTGCATCGGTGGGGAAGTAGTATACAAAAATTTGGTTTTATCAACAGAGTTGATAATGTAAATTGGCGACCGTACAGAGATTCTAAAAGCTTTTAGAATCTCTGTACGGTGGCCAATTTACATTATCAACTCCGTTGATAAAACCAAATTTTTGTAATTAATGGACTCAGCTGATTAGAGTGTAATGTGAAGTGCTAATTTTCTACCCCATACCCCAAACCCCATGTCAGCATTAGCCCTACGAATGGAAATGGGCCCACACAAGGACAGAGAAAAACTCGGACCACCTGCTCCCATCTGACCTTGTAGCTGAGTTGGTAGAGTAGCGGTGATCTAACCCGACCCTCAAGGTTGTGAGTTCAATTCCCACCCTGGTCAGAGTTTTTCTCTTTTCAGAGTTTTTCTCTGTCCTTGTGTGGGCCCATTTCCATTAGTAGGGCTAACGCTCACATGGTTCATATGGGGTAGAAACTTAGCACTTCACATTACACTCTAATCAGTTAAGTCTGTTCAAATATAAGTGCTACACGGCCAACGTTTGCAAAAACGTAATCCTTTCTTGTAGGTTGTAATGGTACACACTTTGTGTATTAATTGTGGGATTAGCTTTAAAAAAAGACAAACAGAAAGAAAATTTTCAAACTGGATTAATTTTAGCCTGCTGCATAGAAAGATCTCAATTTAAAAAACGTATTGCAAACCGGAGCTTTTAACTGGCTTCCATTTCTGAATTTTAATTTGCAGCACTCTAACAAAAATAATTACATTACACATTTGTTCACTTTTTCATTAATTTCTGATTGTTAGTATCATTAAGTTTTATTCATTTTATGTACAGATCTCTTGCACCAACAGTGACCCTTCAAGGAAACCTTGACCCAGCCTGCCTTTATGCAAGTCATGTAAGTGGTGATAATAATTATTTTGTTTCACACATGTCTGTTCTCCTGGCCATTGGAAAATATATATTACACAAAACAAAATGTTAACCCATTGGCTTCCAGGGGTTCCCTATTGATGAGTAAAATCGTTTAGCGTCAGACAGAGTAACCAAGGCACCAAGTATTTCGTCCCGGTTTCAAGTAAACGACTGCAAAAATTTCATGCTCAGTCTGGTACAACTTTAGTTCATCCCATTCTCATGTAAATACCCCCTTAGAATGCAAAAGAATGACTTCCTATTTCCTACTGTTTATAGCCTGTGTGAAAAGGTTGCTGGATCTAGCCACCTCAAGGTTTTGCAAATGTTGAAAAAAAAGAAAGGATACCAACGTGCATCCCAAAAAATTAATGTTATTTGTCATTTCAAAGTCTCCCCATCAATCAGGCCCTAGTTGTTCAAACGATGGATAGCCCTATCCACCGGCTAAAATAATAATTTATCACTATCCAGTGGATAAGTCATAGCGAAACCAACGGCACAGTGGATAGTGAATTATCCTTTAGATAGCATTGTCTTTTGAACAACTGGGGCCAGAACCCCTTAACTTTAATGTCCTCTTTTCTTCCTCGACTTTGATATGGATACATTATTAATTCATTAGATCAATGGGTACTGTTGACTTGTTGAAAGCAGCTGCATAAACCAGAAATCTAAATGTTTATTATGAATTTTTTTTGTTACTACAGGAAGAAATCAGTAACGCTGTCAAGAAAATGCTGGAAAACTTTGGAACTCAATGTTACATTGCTAACCTTGGCCATGGAATGCACCCAGATCATGAACCAGAAAAATTAGCCACTTTCATAGACACTGTTCATTCATACTCAGAGAAAATGAATGAAAGAAAAGCATCCTGATGTTGCTGATGTACAATTACTCTTTCACCCTTCACACCTAGCGCAAAGGCCTAAATTTCTAGATTAACATTAATTAACATGTCAACCATGTTTTCCAACTAGATAAAGAATTCAAAAGTGAAACTATTTAATGGTTAATAAAGTAATTATTTTTGTCACAAAAAGTGTGACTAATACTCTTTTATTACTATTTTGACATGTATATTTACAAATGCTACACAAAGTTAGAGCAGCTTTTACACTTTGCATTAACACGAAATAAGTGTCTAATTTGTAATCTCGTTGCTCAGTCTTTACCAGTCTAACTGGTTGTGAGTGGTCATATAACACTCACATAACCATGAAAAGGCATTGCATCAAAAATGTCTTGGATTCTCCTAACCGGTTACAATGATTAATACACCATGACTTGTAACCACGATATTTTACTGCATCTACTTGATGATTGGATCCCCATCTACTCTGATTGGCTAGTTTGCCATTTTGACAACTGTGACGACGAATATCGTTGTCGATAAGAGTACAGACAACGTTGAACCACTTTCAATTTGTTAAATAATCTCTGAGTAATGACGCTTCGAAAATTCGAAATTTTATAAAGAATGCATGGGCTCAGTTCTTGATGACAAATAACTCGCTGATCGTCATCACGGTTTTGCGCATGTCTAAGCTTTGGCGCTAGCAGTTGTAAATTTTACGGTTTCTTACTGAACCAGATGATGTTAATTAAACACAATGAGTATTAAAGCAAATACACTGAATGACTAAGGCCCAAATTTGGTGGAAGACACCGCAGGTTTACACAGAAAATAGCGAATTTAGCTTGATCTCGAATTTATTGTACGGGTCGAAAATTTATTCTACGCACGAGTTGTCATAACGCACAAGTAATCTATTCGCATGCAGTAGGTTCATAACACAAAGGAAATGATTACAAAAGTAACTCCAATGAGTAATTCCACTTCTATGGCATTGTTTCTGTTTCCTGCATCAGTGCTTTTGATTGTTTCAATAACAATGGAATTAAATGGCCTGACGTGACAGTTTGCCCATGCGCAGAGATGTGAAACTCTCCCTTTAACATGGTCGTTCTTGTACGTTTTGAAGTCAATTTGTGAAAAGCATGATGCCTTCTGTCAGGAAACGCATATATTAATGAGACAAATGCAAACAATGATATCAGCAAGATTCGCCTACAGGCGGCCCCATAGCTGTATGTGATAGGAGGATAAGGGTTTATATTGTGTGCACCCTTAATGGACATTTAATGGCTAATAAAATGACAGACTCAACTAAACTGTAAACATAACAAATTTTTCCGAAATGGCTGGCAGCTGAAAAGTTGAGCAGCCAAGAAGTTGACTTTTAAGTCGTGGGTAACATACCAATAAAATGGTAATTGAACTGAGTGGAGTGCAATTTGGTCTGAAATCACAAGCATGATTTCAGACCAAAATTACACGACACAAAGTTCAAGTATCACTTTATTACATCCATTTAGAAATCACACAATAATCTTAATCACGAAATTACAGGATTTTAATCAGTGCCAATATTTTATCGATTCAGTCGGCAACAAAAGTTGGAAAATTGTTTCGTTTTCCGGCAATTTGATTGATTACCTTAAACAAGCCTTGAAATCAGATTGGTTGTTTTGTTTTAGAGTTCTTTTTTTATTGACTGGAGAAATGGTGTGATTTAGAGCCAAGAATAGTGCGATTTGGGAATAAGATTGCACTGCTGAGAGTGACTTCTAAATGGATGTAATAAAGACAATAACTGTATTATTGTAACATTATTTTATAATAATAATTACCATCATAATTAAGACCGTCTACAGATTTCCCTTTCATGCTCTTCCCTTTGGAATCTTGCTTGTTCAAATACAAATTGAAAATTTGTATTTGAAAATTTTTTTCAAGGACAAAAGTGAACATAATTGTTGGTCCAGGAGTAGTAACATAAAGCAATGAAATGTCACAATCTCAAAACTACACTTTATAGTTCAGAGGCACTACTCGGGTTTTATTAGAAGCCGGCACCCGGGTACTACCACCCGTCTATGTAGGCTGTCTGCAGCCTTGGGCGTCTGGAGGATCGCGGGCGCACCGAGACGCCCACGGCTGGAGACTGAGCCTACCTGACTGATTACAGTAACCCGCCTTTGCTCAAAGGAGGTCTCAAGATCAAAAGGCAGACTATGCAAAGGGGTGCCGGCTTACTTCACTCTATCACAAGGTCCCTTCTACTTTAAAACTTAATGAAACCCCTGACTACTTGGAGTGAAATAACAGGGGCCCGCAGATCCAGGATTTTCTACCTTTATTTCGTCCTTTCATGATTTTTTAGCTGACTTGCAGTTATTAAACTTACAAACATCAGCAAACATTCCAGTGTCTAGGCAAACAATTATCATTTTTTGTTTTCAAAACCTTTTATCTCCTTGTATTATAGGGAATCCAACCACAAATAAAGTTCCTGCCCTTTCTCTAAATCGAAATACTCTAACTTTGGCTCTGTGTGAACCCTGGATACCTCTGTTATCTGTTCCGTGAAACATCTTCAATCTTTAACTAAATATTAATTATCTTTTCAGACTCCTTGGATTCAAAGCCAATATCCTCAACCATTGGGGCACTTTCTTCAGCATCTTGTTCAGTGACTGTCTTGTCAGAGGCCTGCACTGGTCTAATCTTGGGTACTTTTTCTTCGACCACTGGACTGAGATCTACTGACTCAACAGGACCTGACGCTTTCCGTTTGGACACATCATGGGATTCTTGAATTGCAAATTTCGTTCTTTCCTTTTGTTCTTCATTCAAAGCATTCAGAAGTGTAACAATTTGTCGTTCCCGAACGCGTTCATTTGCATCTCGTTCTCTTCCAGCTTCATTTAGCCCGTCCACCAAGTCTCTGACATTCACAACTTGATTCTCAATCGCCTTTAAGTTGGCTTGGAAGTTACCAGGGAGGGCTGGTACAGTTGTGATTGTGACAAAAGGTAGCCTCACTTGCATTCCACTTATTGTAAACATACCAATGATGATGATGAGGATGACGGCAATGAATACAAATGGCTGCCACTGGACGGGAACTTCCCTGAATAACGCACGGAAACTTTTACCAATGGCTTCAGCGATATGTTCAAATGGCTGAGCAACAATGCTTGCAAGAGTAGCAGATATTGCCTGTTAACAAAATAACAAGCTACTGTAAGCTACAGTATTGTTTTGTGGTGCTCTTATTGTCCTCCTTGTTCAAGCTCTCTATCATCATCATCATAGTAAAATAATATAAAAATGTAGTTTTAGTATATACTAAAACAGTGGGTAGCATAATGAAGACATGCTCTGCAACCCAAACACTGAATTTCCTTTCCCATTGAACATGTTTTTCTGTCAGCTCCAACCGGAGCTGGGAAAAGTCTGACCTTTGAGCTAGCCCCATATGCTTTTGATCGCTTACTTGGAGAGGATTGCAATGCTATCGTCTTCATTAATGTTTCACTGATTTCACCCATAGCTACTTATGAAAGATCTGGTCTTTAGCCTCAATTGTCATGGTATTAGAGCGTCATAATGTGGGAAACAATTGTCCAAAACAAGAGTTGAAGGACATTTTAAATCTTAAGACTAGTATTATAAACTGGTGTCTGGAAGTCCCGAGGCGATTCTTGACAACTATCAAAACATTTTTTCATCTACTGAGAGGAAAATAATTATTTTAAAATGTGTCTTAACAGTATCAGTTTGAGTTATTGTATCGCTAAATGGTAAGTTTCGCTAAGAGGTACAGTATCTCCACTTCTATTCCCGATCTAGCATGTCTTTTAATCCCATTCTAGTACGTCTCCCATAACTGAAGCCTACAGGTCTGATCTTTTATGAAAGAAATCAATTGACTTTCTTGACGATTCGAACCTTTCCCTTACTCATTAATGATCTTCCAAACTAGTGTTTAGTTTCTATCAGCACAATTTAATACAGCACAAAGTGTTGGTCCAAAAAGTAGCACTGGAGATCTCCTTTCCAAGCGGCAACTCAAGATTGAAATAAGCTATCGTTTCATTTCGTCTTTGTTTCTGATACATCTATAGCACAAAGTAAACAAATCCCCTCTTTTGATTTCGAAGAAACAAACCTGTTCGGTTGTTTTCAACTTTCTAAGCAAGAATCAGCATAACAAAACAGAAGCACTGGATCCTGGTGAAGGATCTTATTGGTTATTTAAATACAGTGTGTATTATAAAAAGCTAAAAAGAGCAAGGCTGATATAATGGTGAAGGAATACATTGAAGGAATACATTTCCTTCACCGTTATATCAGCATTGCTCTTTTTAGCTTTTTGGGGTCTTATGCATTATGCATAAAGACCCCTAAGTCAGAGGCAAATCTTGTCAGTATGTCACTTTGAGGACGAGAACACACGTGACAGTCTGGCTTGTAGACTGGGTACTAGTAATTGCGAGGTCATTGTTTTTCAAGTGTCGGCCATTGCTTCTAGCGTGGGTTGTTTGCAAATAAATCTGCGGTCGTTTTCCCTGTTTTGGGAAAAATTTGAAGATTTTTCCGTCACAAATTAGTTCTAAGGTAAGTTATTTGTATTTCAAAATTGATCTGTTGTGCTGTTTCAGATTGGTTTTCTTTCTTTCATTTCTAAAATTAACTATCCTTTGCCTGCCTTGTTTGTTCTTTTTTATTTCATCCAGGTGACGTCGCTGAGTGGAATCGATACGGGAGTTGTTTACTCTCGCAAGCCAACATATTTAGACTCGGCTTGTGTTTAGTGCGGATTGCACTGAAGCTAAGACACTTTCGCAAGCCCACATTCATTGGCTCGAAATCCGTTGCGCACCACATACCTCACAAGTATCTCACAAGCTATCACAAACCAGTATTTATCGGCTTGAAATGTCGGTGTGGGTTACATCCCAAACTGAAAGAGTTATTGTACTCTAAAAAATAGTGGCATTGAATAAGAGTTTTGCAATCTCAAAGAATAGTATTTCGTACTCTTACTGTTGTCTGCTACTAGCCGCCAGAATGGGAACAACAATCGAACAATACCGGTCAAGGATCGGCTGTCACAACAATTTTGTGAAAGTCAAGGATGCATTTTCAGGTGTGCGAGGGCGATTTTGGAATACGTTGCTTATGATGTTTTACTTAAATATGTTTTACTTGCCAACATTAAAACAAGTTGTTGGACATTACAAGTCGTGTAATGAGGTGATGTTTTGGTTTGCACAAATGATGTGCTACAATGTTCATATCCCATTGCTTATAAGGCAAGCAAATGATGTGGAGGAAAATCCAGGTCCTACAATATTTGATATCATTGATCCAACAACCACTGTGTCCGCTGACTCTAGTCAAGGAAGTGAAACAATCTTTGGTGTGAATGCTGGTAAAGTAATGTGTAGCAATGTCACTTCCTTGTATTATACCATCAAATACAAGAGTAATTCTACTTTGAACAATATTTTGGTTATTGGAAATAATCTATACAGTTCTATAAGATGTTCTGTGCGAACAAATGACTATTTGCTGATAACTGATGTTCCAGACATGGTTTCAATATTTGATAGAGTGTTTTTATTGCAATATAGTGTATTAATGCCATTAGTTAACAAACAACAATTTTAATTCCGTTGAGAGTTTGAAAATACTCCTAGAAGTGAATTTCTAAGAGACATATATGGACCAAGGTTTGATGTCATGAACAAACTTCCAGTAAATGACTCACTATACACCCTTTTAATAAGTCTAATATATGCTGTTTTCCACTAATGACGTCGAACTCTTGCTTTCAAATTTTATTTAGAAATGTACAAAGGCCTAAAACTTTTCTGATTTCTTTTCTTTTTTGAAGCCTTTGTACATTTCTGAATAAATTTTAAAAGCATGAGTTTGACATCATTAGCAGAAAACAGCATATATTAGACTTATTAAAAGGGTGTGTATTGTAATGAATACACTTTATCAAATATTGAAACCACGTCTGGAACATCAGTTATCAGCAAATAGTCATTTGTTTGCACAGAACATGTTATAGAACTGTATAGATTATTTCCAATAACCAAAATATTGTTCAAAGTAGAATTAGCCCACAAACTAATATCTTGTATTTGGTGGTATATCATAGCAGTATGTGACATTGCTACACATTGCTTCTAGCATTCATTCCTTGACTAGAGTCAGCGGACACAGTGGTTGTTGGATCAATGATGTCAAACATTGTAGGACCTGGACTTTCCTCCACATCATCACCTGTATTTTTAGGTATTGCTAATGCTGTGTGTACCATCAATGTTTATTACTGCTACTCCAGTAGATGCTGCTAGTAACACTGTTGGAATCTCAGGATTCATTGGAGCATGTCTATAGGTTTTTACTACAGTGTGGTAAAGTGTTTTCATCAAATGGCTTTTCCCAGCACCACCACCTCCAGTTATAAACAAATAAACTGGTTCAACATTTTGTGACTTCAGACTGTTGAGGTTTTCATTTTATTTCTAGTCCATGAAAGCACCCTGTTGTAAGCTTTAGGTTGCGTTTTTTTATTATGTAATGATCTACATGTAACTGATCGACGTAATTGGTCATCAGATATTTCTCTTGGCTGTTTATACATTGTTACTGGTGATGGACTGATTTCCAGTAGTGTGGGGATTTGCACCAAGCTCTGAGAGTACTTGTTCATTGAATGCCTCATCTAGTGATGATTCATCTTAGAATTCTAGTTGAATTTCAGCATTCTTTTGATCATTTATAAGATCATATGAATGTATGACAGTGCCATGCTTGTTTCGTAGCCAATCTAGTGCTTCTGTTACTGGTAAATAGCTGATAGAGATGATGTAGCGTGCAGCGAGAGTTGTCTAAACTGTGCAAATGGCATTAAGAGAAATTTTAGTGGCAAGTCATCGATGTCAAATTCTGAACAGGTCTGGAATTTGAAGCATACTTAAGGAACTCATTTCACTGCTGCATTGTTATGGCAAATTTTGAACCAATCACGCATGGTAAAAGTGAGACCGTAGTACCAAATTCTGTAAGGGCTGAATGGAGTTAAGCTAAGCATAAGACCCCAAGTACGCATTGCGGACCTATTTTTTTATTGTTTTCATCGGATTGCGTTATTCAAGTGCAGAACTTGCCAATGATGTCATCCCCCTTTTGGCGCGAAACGAAAATGAAAACCTTGCAAGCCAGACAAGTCGACCTCTCGCTCATCCGCCTCAGTCCAAAAAATCACCTGAAATTCTCGTGAGGTCGACTTGTGGCAAGTCTATTAAGTTAAAATAATCTCTTTCTGCTATATTATCTCACTGTTTTAGCATATGTTATAATAAAATTTTGATACCACACACACTCTGAATGGTTAAAACCGCATGCTTTGTGAGAGTACAGATGCACAGCTGAGGACGCCACTCATAGGATTTAGAAAAAAAAGTTATCTGAAAATTTTAGCCGAATGTGTGAGGAAATTAAGAAATTCTCTATTATAAAAGTAAAGAAGCCTCACCTGAGAGCTGTTCTGTTATAAATTACTTAGGAAGGGGAAAGAGCACACTCAAGAAGAAGGAAAAACCCTTGACTATGTCTTGTGTTTCCCCTACACTTCTTTTGTGCTCTAAACGCTTCCTGCGTGCTTTACAACAGAACAGATGACAGGCAAGACTTATCACTTTGTTAACTAAAATGTTAACTATTCAACTCAGTGTCAGTGGCTAGTGAATAGTTGTTAAATATGGTAATACAGATCTGTAACCAATAGCAGTCTCCCCATGCTTTCATCACTGTTTGCTGTTTGCCAGTACATTGACTAAAGTTAATGTTCCATAAACCTTAATACAAAAGTCATTAAGGGAGGGAATAGAGTCCTGAAGTGTGACGTCATAAAAAATTATGGAGTTTCTCGGGTATTATGGAAAAACAACATCCAAAGGCCTTCTCGCCAAAAATTAGCATTTCGGGGAAAATAGTTTTTGAGATATTAGCCTAGTTATGCTCTGACGACTCCATACAAATCCTTCTAAATTTGACTCAGTTCATAACATTAGGAAACAAGTCAAATTTAGAAGGATTTGTATGGAGTCATCAGAGTAAAACTGGACTAGTATCTCCAAGACAATTTGCCCCACAATACCAGTTTCTGGCAAGTAGGCTTTTCAGATGTTATTCTTTCAAGATATCCCAACAAATCCCATAATTTCAAAAATGTAATTTTTTCTGACTTCACCACTTTAGAACTATAGCCAATATCCCAAGACAACAGAGAATAACAATTTGGAATATCACGACTGGATGATGGGAACTCCAAACCAAGAAATAATGAAATAATATTGAACCTTCCACACAAAATTGGTATGGTGAAAGAGGAATGTTTTCTGCAATCACAACATCTAGATGAAGCACTGGTCAATAGCCAGCCCGCTAATGGTCAACTGGTAACAGATAACTGACTGAAGGTTTACTACCACTTCATTAATTATTACAAGCTGTAGCTGCAAACAGTTGTGAAAATTTAGGCAATGAAGTATCATTTACATGTGATTGATGCATTGGACATTGGTAGCTGTAATACAACTTAAAAGTACCGTAATACTTTTAAGTAGTCAATTTGTCAATGATGCTGGTGATGAACTGACAGATGTGTTGCGAGGATGTCATTACAAATACACAATAACCACCATGCATGGAATAATTGGCCGTTCCGAAATTCAGCAGGGAACTGGGGGGAGTTTCAAATTTTAACTAATCGATAAACTGACACTACCACATAAAAGATCATGTTGAGATTAGTCATTTTGCCAAGTATGGGGCTTTTAGGGTGAACCGAGACCAAGTTATGGACCTTGAAACATGGTTCAAAATCCATACACTCAGGCGTCTCTTAGTAATTTTGATACAGCGTCCCCCAAAACCATAATTATTAACTCTTAAAATTTTTATGATTTCCGTGATACTCTTTAAAACGGGCAAACATAGCGATTTTCATCGCAGCTTCTTTCAAATATCATTGTAGGTACATGACAGGATTTTACAGTTGTCACTAAACTGATAAAAAATATGTTAGAGTTTATATGGTTTTAGGGGACGCTTTGTCAAAATTAGAGACGTTTGTAAGGATTTTGAACCGTATTTCAAGGTTCAAACTTGGTCTCGGTTCACCCATAAAGCAACATACTTGGTCAAATGACCAATCTTAACATGATCTTTCATGTGGTGGTGTCAGTTCATCGATTGGTTAAAATTTGAAACTCGCCCCAGTTCCCTGCTGAATTTCAGAACGGCCAATTAAACATTAAAAACTTCACGAAAATGCAAGCAAAACTCACCCTTGATGGAGACACTTCCCACATTGGATCAACAAGCAAAGTCTCTTGGTATTTAACACAAGGGTCTTGAGAAAATGTAAATGTGTTTGTAAGCCACAGTTTGAAATAGTCAAAGGGATGCACCTCATTGTCAGGTCTGCATTCCTTGGGAATATCTTTTTCCATTTCTGCTTGTTTCGTAGCAAATGATTTCCTGTATAAATGATACCATTCCCAAGGAATGCTGATAACAAAACACCAGAACAAAACCAACCAAACCTGTGATCTCCACGTTAAGTTTGTGTGTTTTTCAAAGATAACAGCAGCACAGATCACCAAAATGAATGCAGCTACAAAAAGAAGTGCCTCACTCGTGAAAAAGACATGAGATGTGCCCCAGTTGGAAAAATCAAAGATATCATCTTTGCCTTTAAAATTTGATATAACACCCATGATGACCTCACAGACGTCGTGTACATTGCCGTCACCTGAAATGACAAATTTTTCCAAAGAGGCTGCATCGTCTTCCGAAGCAGTGATGATGACCTCATGAGCTCCATAATCCTTAATATTTCCTAAGAGAATTCTAGCAACTTTTTTGAAGTAAGGAGTATCACATGATGATGCATTAACCACAGTTTTTTCACTGCAGGGCTGACATGGTTGTGGCATTTTCTTTAAATCTCTCTGACACTGTGAAAGCTCTGTCTGTGCCCTTCCACAACCAGCTTGCTTGTTTTCATCATAATGGCCATTTTTGGGAAATCCCTTTGGGAGAATTGCAAATATGACACAATCAAATATAATTTTTACCACATCATTGCTTGTAAATCTCACAATCTGATTTGACTAATTTAGGCATTCTATTACTTAAAAATTAATTTAAAATTGATATTTATCTCACCATGATCATAATCTGCATCACTTGTGCGTGTGTGTAATAACAATAATAATAACAGCTTTATTTAAGTGTCAATGGATTAGCGCTAGAGAACTAACTGGGGACATTAATGAAATTAACTTAAATCAAATCAAATATCGGTGTTTGCGGAGAGGGGAAAACCAGAGTACCCGGAGAAAAACGTCTACAGCTCAGAGTAGAGAACCAACAAACTCAACCCACAAATGAAGCAGAGTCTGGGAATCAAACCCGGGTCACATTGGTGGGAGGCCAGTGATCTCACCACTGCGCTATCCTTGTGTGTATCCATTGTGGTATCTCCCGCACACTATTTTATTGTGTAAAGTTAACCCGTAACCTGGCTCCCTTTTAGCTTTCTAGTTCTTCTAAGTTATTTATTTACAAAAAAAACAATGTAAAATATGGGTGCAAATAAATCTTGTTGGTGATGTCAGCTAATTTGCCGTTGTCGATAAGAGTCTAGACAAAGCTGCAAAATTTATTGCAGATTTTGACTACTGTGATGACAAATACAAGTATCCCTGCCGATAAGAGTACAGACAACACTAAACCACAAACAATTAATTTGTTAATTTGTCTAGGATGAAATTGAATGACAATGACATTGTCAATGCCATTCTAAACAGTCCTGCTGAAGACTACAGTCACCCAGATGATCTTACTTCACCTAATTATGATATGACTACTGGGTTCAAACCATTTAAGACTTGGTAATATTGATCAATATTTTTTTTTATGACTAGCTTTTTGGAAAAGCCCGGGCCACATTGCACTTGTTGGATCAATAATATTAGAATGTGTAGCATGCATGTTTGATCATGTAACCCTAACCAATGTTGTATTGCATTGACCAATCAGACTTAAGGGTCCAATCTCACATCTGAGAACAATGAGCAATCCAAAATGGTGGAGGTGGACTAAGGTGACTAAAGTAATGCACTTATCAGCTGCCATCCCAGGGAAGACTGGATATGACCTACCCAACACTTTCCAAATTGCGACCAAGAGAAAGGTGAGTTAGTTGACATTTCTCTTATAAATCTCCCTTTTTGTTAGCCGTCCTTTGCTAACATAGCCAAAATATTTTACACAAGAAAACTACAATTTTTTCTATGCTTATCTTTTGACAATTTGATGTTGAATTATTTGTTGCTTGAATTATTCATATGTTCTACCTGAGTGAGCATGCAGTTTGTGACCTATGTGTGACCTTGAATAGGTATACATGTATTGTCATAACAGTTGCTTTTTAAGACGATATTTATAAAAAAGGCTAAAACTTACTAAAAATTTTCATCATCACTGATGATGACGATACGGTCAAAAAAGTTATGGTTTCTCAAACATTTTAGTAACTTTAAACCTTTTTGATAATCATTGAATAGGTATGTTTATTCTTTTCCTAGGTCCTTTTTCACTGCCACAAGAGCAAAAAGCAATTCATGGTAAAGTGTTTCTCCAATGATTTGGTGAAAATTGAATGGAAAAAGTTGATGAGCAGGCATTGAACGAAATTAATGACCGTGACAAATTATTTTTGATCTGCACTTTGTGACTTCAAGGTTCATCTGAAACCACTGTAAAGGATACTAATTTATTATATACGTACCGAGATTTACACTCGGAAAAGGATCGAGATAAAAATTGTCTCTGTGCTCTAGACAAGCCAGCTGATTGGTCATACGATTTTTTTCACTAGTGAAAAACCACGTATCGACGCTCTGATTGGCTATATCGTTATTTTCACTAGTGAAGAATTGTCGTATCAGCCTTTTGATTGGCTAATATAATGTTGAACTTTGGCGCAGGTGGCCTGTGCACAGACAGCGGCAGTGGCAGTAAAATTTGTAAACATGGCGGCCGACTGGTGTATGGTTTTCAAAGTTTTCGATCTTTTATTGCTTAGTTTTCTCCACAAAAATACTTCAGAAGATCTTAAAAAGTTTTAAAAGTATTCAAGCGAGGTATGGAAGATAAAGATTTCTTTTATTTCAAAAATATTTTGCTATTAGTTTTGGACTTTTGTTCACGATCGGTGCTTTGATAGCCTCTCGATTAACACTTACCTCGTTAACTTTATGATCTCTGTACTTATATAATAAACAAATTACTTCATGATTGGCTCGTTTGTACGATTTTTATTACTCAATCGTTGTGAAGGATCGTTAAACTCACTTGTTCGCTTTGCTCACTCGTTCGTTTACGCGATCCTTCAAAACTCGTGAATAAAAATCGTACGCACTCACCAACCATGAAGTAATCTATATGTATCCCGGGGAGTGGCAATGGTAGTTTTTTTGTTGAGAAATATCGTTCTTAGGTGGAAGGGGGGGGGGGGGGGGGGGGGTTGTAAACGTCGTTGTGCAAATGCTCGCTGGTTGGTTGCTCCTAAGTGCATTACATATTTCCAACATTGTTAGAAGCGTTCTTATAACAATGCTGGGACGTGATCTTCTGAAAATGTTCCAACGTGTAGCCGGGGCTTAACCCTTCAATCTTGAATACAAATGAAATAAATGTTTTCATTACTGGATTGTTAGAAAACACTTTAGGTCTTTTATCTACGTGTAGGTCAGGTGCCTAATCCAGTTTCTTCAAAATAGCACTTATAAACTTGAAATATTGTCATAACATGCGACTTATCAATGACCAGTGCAGTCTAATAAGGCAAAATGCAAGCGAGGACGACGGACGTTTTACAAAAGTCATGTACAGCAAGGCCAGGAACTTGCGCGCGAATATTACGAAAAATTTAATCGACACTAACCGTTTTGTCGGGGTCATAGCGAATCATATCACCTGGATCCAGCCATTCTTCTTTTTCAGGTGTTTTCGTGCTAGCAAAGTGCTCTCCTGCGTTTACAAACGGGAAAAGGAAGGATAAACTTAGGACAAACAAAGCAAAGCGCAGTTTCATTTTGCATGGAGTTGGGGCCATTACCGGGATGTAATTGGCTGTGCAGAAGGACTGGTACCTGACAAGTATACCATTACTTCGTGTAAGACACCGCTATTATGCCTAGGAGCAATCGGCGGCAAAGATCTCATGTAGTTACCGTATACTGACTATACTATATACCCACCACGAGTCCCTAACTACGTAAGACACGCTAAATTATTTAATTTCCCAATATTCAGTCATGCATATACATTTACCTTCATCTCAATCTATTTTCCTCCACTTATAAAAATTTATCATCATCCGTATTAATATACATTCACTCCTGGTCATTTACCATCATTAACCTTCAACCATATTCATTAATCCTCATATACCTTCATCTACCTTCAATCATATTCATTTACCCTCATATACCTTCATCTACCTTCAATCACGTTAATTTACCGTCATTTACCTTCATTTACGTTCATTTACCGTCAGCTACCTTCGATAAACGAGATGAAAAGTATTTCAAACCATTTTGATCACATTACTATTTTGCGAAATGAGGCGCGTGCGAGCGTCCCGGGGTGGGGACTCCCATATGAAACAGACGGGGATGCTCGTCGTCTCGCTTAGGGGTGTAAATTTTGGATTTTGGTCTCGCTTAGGGTGTTTCGGGCAAAGCGCCAATATTTTAAGCCGCCAAGGTCTCGTTTAGGGTTCCGCGAAGAAACACAGAATTACGCGAAGAGAAACAGAAGTCAAATTTTCTTTTTAACTTGTTTTTAGGGGTCAAAATTTCCTTAAGCCACGCCCAGATTAGTCTCCTTTAGGGGTCACAAAAAGCTTGAGCCACGCCCAGATGGTCTTCTTTAGGGGTTAAATTCAAAATTTCCGACGAGCATCCCCGTCTGTTCCATATGGAAGTCCCCCCCCCCCCCTTCCCGGGGCGAGCGTATTAAAATCACCTCAAATATGCCCAAAAAAACATACGTTTCGCAAAATGGCAATTTTTGGTCACATTACTATTTTGTGAAACGGATCGAAATTCTGCCGCAGTATCGCCGCAGTAATGAATGATTGCAGCCATGGGACTCGGTGCCACGAAAAAGTCGGAATTTCTGAAAAATTTCGATCCGCATCGAGAAATATTAATCAAGCCGATATTACCATTTTGTCCTATTTCAGTCGATCTACGCTCGCACACGCCTCTGCAAGTCGTTGTCTTCCCTTGTCAATCCATGACAAGAAAAGACTCCCGGTTCTCATTTTATATATTTTTTTCATAAGTGTCTGGCCACCCAGTCCTACCAGAAAAATACCGCATCGATTAAAGTTTTTAGCTTTTAGAACTTCCCCAAATTGTATCGATAGGTCCTGCAATTCGTCCACAAAAAGGCCAGAGAGACAACTTCACTCGTGAACCGCCATGTTTCCAACAGAGCATTTCAGGCGTCTCAGTCTGCATGAAACCATCTCACACCTCAGGCTGGAGAAGACCAGACACGCGCGCCTCTTACCTTACGAGTTTATACCTGTAGAATCGTAAACTGAAATGTCAATTGATGGTAAAGACCAGCATGCAAAAAATTGTTTTGGTAGGCTAGGTCTCAAGGACCCACGTACGCATGCGCTGACGAAATGCTTGAATTGGAGAAAAAAACACAGTACCTCCAGACCCGGTGCTGGAGCGTACTTTTATAAAGTAATATGAGGAAATTTTAAATGCGCTTATTGCATAGAGATGTAGAGCTTAAATTAAGTAGTAAGAGGATAGGTGATCGGCAAATATAAATCTCGTTATTCTCTTATTTACAATATACCGTTTCTTTGACACGAGGATTACAGCGAAATGAAAGCACAACTTTATCGCGAATTTTCCATGATAAAAACGTGTTCAGAAGTCCAAACTCTACGTTAACAAAGTGTCTGGCTAGAAATCTTTTCCTCTGGCCGCGCTTCAGCCATTCAACGAGGGCCAGTATCGTGCTTCTTCAGTTGCCTCCCTCGTGCCCAAAAAGAATTCTGGGTAATTCTGCCATTCCATGGCAAGGGAAGACTCCCGATTCTCATTTGATAGATTTTTTTTATAAGTGTCGGGCCACCCACTCCTACCAGCAAAATACAGCCTCGATTGACGTTTTTAGCTTTGAAAACTTGCCCAAATTATATCGGTAGGTCCTGGAATTCGTCCACAGAAAGGCCAGAGAGACAACTTCACTCGTGAACCGCCAAGTTTACAACAGAGCCTTTTAGACGTCCCAGTCTGTGTGAAAGACCAGACACGCGCGCTTCTTACCTTACGAGTTTATGCCTGTAGAATCTGTTTAACTGAAATGTCAATTCCTTGTAACTGAGCCAGCATCTTAATTTTCTTTTGGTAGGCTACGTATCGGAGAGCCAGAACATTTACGCATGCGCGGACGAAATGTTCGAACAAGAGAGAAAAACGCAGTACCTCCAGACCCGGCGCTGGAGCGTCGTACCAAACGAGTCATCCCGGGATTTCGGCCCGTGCGATCGCTTTTGGACGCAGTTGGCCCTTCGCTGCTTTCTGCTACCGACCTTGCCTCCCGGTACGGCATTGAGGGAGAGATATGTCGGCCCCTAAACCATATGTGACAAATCCCACGCCTACTCACAGCTCCAAACCGCCCTTGTCAATTTAACGTAAGAATTCGATGGCTTAAATATACAAGGGAAAAGTCATTTTATCTGACATGTGGTAAGCACTGAAGGTCGCAAATTACAAAGTGTGCGCACGCGCCCTACTAAACTTTACATACATACATGCATTTCATCTCGAATTTCAGAATAACTACAAGAGCTAATGTCTTCGAGACATTACGTTTGCAGCTAAAATACACAGCATATACAGATACATACTAAATACATAATATTTAAAAATATTCATTAAAAAGAAAAGCCGCTGTACAAAATGCGGCCCTGGATTCTCTTTTAAAACCAGTAAACTCATAGGTACGGATAAAATCAGGTAGCGCATTCCGCAACTTAGCTGATACGTAAGAAAAAGAAAACTAAGACCATAACTGGTTATTCTAGGTTTATTGAGGGACAGAATGTAATTTTTGCGAAGATCATGCATAAGAAGAGGACTGGAGAGAAAACGTATTTTTCATATCAGCAGAAAAACCCTTTTTTGTCCAAAAAAAAACAAAAACAAAAAAGAAACATACTTTTATAAAGTAATATGAGGAAATTTTGAATGGGCTTATTGCATAGAGATGTAGAGTTTGAATTAAGTAGTAAGAGGACAGGTGATCTGCAAATATAAATCTCCTTATTCTCTTATTTACATTATACCGTTTTTTTGACACGAGGATTACAGCGAAATGAAAGCACAATTTTATCGCGAATTTTCCATGATAAAAACTTGTTCAGAAGTCCAAACTCTACGTTTACAGAGTGTCTGGCTAGAAATCTTTTCCTCTGGCCGCGCTTCAGCCATTCAATGAGGGCCAGTTTCGTGCTTCTTAAAGGGAACCTCCACTAAAACAGGAATATATCTTTAAAATAGTTAACATAATGCTCACAATCAAAATTGTTCGAACGTTTTCCAATGGGAGCGTTTGTATCCGAAATAATTTAATTTTAAAAACGGTTGTTTTGGTTTTCAAATTTCCCGGGCGCCGCCATCTTGAATAATTGTGACGTGTCATGGTTGCCCTATTGTTTTAAAACAAAAGCTCTTTGTGCAAATACAAAAGAGCAACCATAATACGTCACAATTATTCAAGATGGCTGCGCCCAGGAAATTTGAAAACCAAAACAGGCGTTTTTGAAATTCATTTATTTCGGATACAAAGGATTCCATTGGAAAACGTTTGAACAATTTTGATTGTAAACATTATGTTAAATATTTTGAAGTTGTATCCTTGTTTTAGTGGAGGTTTCCTTTAAGTTGCCTCGCTCATGCCCGAATAGAATTCTGGGTAATTCTGCCATTCCATGACAAGGGAAGACTCCCGATTCTCATTTGATAGATTTTTTTATAAGTGTCGGGCCACCCAGTCCTACCAGCAAAATACTGCCTCGATTGAAGTTTTTAGCTTTCAAAACTTGCCCAAATTGTATCGGTAGGTCCTGGAATTCGTTCACAGAAAGGCCAGAGAGACAACTTCACTCGTGAACCGCCATGTTTACAACAGAGACTTTTAGGCGTCACAGGTTTGCGTGAAACCATCTCTCACCTCTGGTTTCTTTCAAAGGGTTGCCTTTACCAACATTCTGGCTTAATGGTGCCAGCTTGGGGGCTTCTGTGGACGACGATGGCACCAGAAACCACTTATAAAATGATAAACCCACCAGATTAAGGCGAACTTGCTCGCTGTCGTAAAT
>NC_090878.1:19971852-19976852 GCF_036669935.1 Montipora foliosa
AGTAAATCATCTGACTGCCAATGGAACGTACAATGGACAACATCGGGTACATACGCTGACCAACCGAACAGCGGGAAAGAACTCCACATAAGAGCGAAGCCCCAAAGTGCGGCTATGACAAGATGAAGAGTTTTGGCCTTAGTCCATGACGTTGTAGAGTACTGTATAACTAACGCTCTTTCGATGGCAAAGGTCGCATGATGTAAAATTATACCAAAAGACAGAAAAACTGTAATAAATCCGTACCAAGTGCAGGCAAAGCCAGATAAACCACGTGAGCTTTGAGACGCATTGGCAATAACTCCTACGGGATACGCTAGAACGGCATGTAACCAATCACCAACCGTTATGCTTAGGATAAGCTTGTTGGATGGAACCCGAAGTCTGGGGTCCTTGAAGAATGTTAAGAGCACAGGCGTGTTGAGCCCAATGGCTATTATAGCTAACAGCGCGTAAACGCCGGCAATGATAAACCGTGCCTGCGTACTGATGCTTTCTGTATGTTGCAGTTCTTCACTCTTGTTCTGAGCTTCCGGCATTCTGGAGAAAAAAAACGGCACAAAATAGGTCAGGGTTTGTTCGTTTGGTGGTTGTTTGATGCGGGCAATCTTCCTGGGGGGCGGGAGGGTCGGGAAGTGGATTCCATTCCAGCTGGGCTCAGAATCGGGGTCTTTAAATTATTGAACGGAAAGGAAAGGAACTTTATTTAAGTGCCTAGTTTTCTAGCGCTGAAGCACTAATTGGGGACACTGTAAACTCAGACGTCCATGTTGGTGTACAAAATAAGAGCAAATTAAGGCTCACGTTTTGCATTATAGAGCGGTTTTCAAATGAGTGTGGTAAAACCAAAAAGCAAAGTAACTGACTTTCGCCAATCAAAAAGGACGGAGACAATCCAGTAAACCAATCAGTATTCAAAGTTACTACACGTAGCCGACACAAAGCACGGGAAAACGTTGAAAAAGTGGCCGGAAAACTTTGAACCAATCACTGAGTGAAATAGATGCAAAACCAAAGAAATTATATATCTAATTACTTTCGACACTCAATTGAAAACCGCTCTAATAGAATCAAATTCCCAAAAGACTTTTTCCTCTTTTGTTCTGTGCGCCAACATAGCTACTGTGACTTCAGGTGAAACCTTCCTATAGGAGCATGCAAAGATAAAAAAGAGTGAATCTCGACTCCATTAAAAAATTGAAATTAAAATTAATGCGCGGAAACACGTTTTTCTGCGCAAGCAGTTTCTTTTCGATGATGAGCTCCTGTTTCGATGTATTTAATTATCATTTTTGTCGCGGTCAAGGCTTTCTCAATTTATTTAAATCCATACCGGTGCTAAGAACCAGGAGAGACGTATTGTAAGCTCAAAGGTTTTTGAAAATCAGTCATTTCCAGATCCAACAAATTGGCTTACTTCATAGCATGAAACGCCTTTTGTCTTAAAATGTAAAATAATCAGTTACTTAAAATTTACTAAGAATCAAACATCATAATGTAAAGTAACCATGTCTTCTTTCCTTTGAAGTCTTAATCCTCATAGAAAGCAAGGATCATGCATCGTCAGACACCGATTAAAGGATGCAGGATTATAGTAGATAGTTACTCCGGAAGTAATCACAAATTTAAAAGGAAGTAAACATTAATGACTAAAATTCCTTTTGAGAAAATTGGATGAAAACTTAGGACGAACCTTAAGATGGTTTCTAACGGTTTTCGCCTGTGGAACATTTTTCAGCAAATCACTTATAATGATTGGCGTAGACGGAATGATAAAATCTGACAAGCACTCGTCAATTTGCATGACAGATGACGAAAGCATTTGTCCAGACAGCGTCGGCGGAGACTCGCCCTTTCCCTTCCAAGATCTAAAAGTTCATTCAAGAAACTAATACTATTGATTTCTTTCCTGTCTGGTCATGAGAATTTGGTGTTATATCAAGATAAATATCCCCTAGCTGATAATATTCTTCACTCAATACCTGTCTACCTGACAGTATGTTGAAGTTGTTGGGGAAATTTAGATTCTGATCACAGCCGGGAGTCAAAGGGTCAAAAACTCAACTATAAGGATTAGCATGGAAATTTGTGTATAAAGCGGTTTTCAATTGAGTGTCGAAAGTAATTAGCGAATTGCTTTGGTTTTGTATTACTTCACTCAGTGATTGGTTCAAAGTTCTCGCTCCACTCTTTCAACCAATCAGAAGTGAAACCAAAACCAATCGTGGCTCGCGTGTGCACATTTTCCCGCGCTTTGTGTCGGCTACGCGTAATTACTTCGAGGTTTGATTGGTTTACCGGATTGTCTCCTTCCTTTTTGAGTGACCAAAGTAATTACTTTAGTTTTGGTTTTACGACACTCGATTGAAACTCGTTCTATGAAGTTGCCGTATCAATATAAAAACAATTAAGAGCTCTATCTGAAAAACGCAAATATTTGAACTTTAAATAAAAGCAGTTGTGAAGATTCCTTAAGTGGTAACAATACAAAAACCCGAGGAATAAAGGCTTGAACGCTTTGAATTTTGCAGGCTTTCCTTTAATTGCTTTTCAAGGTCAACCTCGTTGCCAGGATCTGAGAACGAGGTTGTATGTTCATGACGTATTGCGGGGAAAGAATAGAAATACGCACTCGACTTTTTCCGTTTTAAAGACTATATCTGATGTATAATTTTTTTGGTACATTTTTCTACATCATGTTGTTAACTGCTTTTAAAAAAATGTAAAAATTGATTTGGCATTTTTCAAGTATTAAGGGCGTGGTCGCAATCATGATAGCAGAGTATTTTTTCGACGTTTCTCCGCGAAGTGTGAGAGTTTTATGACAGACGCGTGATGATAAAAATGTGAATGGTTCTGAAACTGTATCCAAAAAACCAACAGTACAGAAAACTAAATGTACAATATTTGTTCGACGTTTGGTGCGTTTTTTTCAATAACTTACAAAGTGTGATAATAAGTCGCTGCTATTTCACTCTTGTTCTTTTGAAACAAAGATAGAAAGGGGAAGATTCAGGAGGAGGTTGGACAGCAGCGCGCAAGGCGTCATGGGAAAGTTTTATTTTTCAGTCAGCGCAGTTGCCTCCAGACTTCAAGGGAAACACATCTCTTCGTTGTAACATGGACGCCATTGATAGACAGGACGCAGAGTCAACTTTGTTTGAGAGCTCCAGTTGCATCTTCTTACATTGCTGTGACATGCTGAATTTATTTACTTTCTCTGTTCCAAGCCTGCCCTTTTTGATTATCAATGAGCTTTTTGCCCATTTCAGTTTCGAGAAAAAATTCCTTTGGAAAGGTCAAGACGAATCTGCATTTTGCCTCTGAGCAAGGAAATTAGATCCTCTGAAGTCGGCGTCAGTTCTATTAAAACCCAGTGTTGATTTTGCCCGGGGGGTGTACTTCGTATTAATGGACTAATGGGATATGCCGCTGGATGGGGTCACATTTTCACGACTGGATTGACTATAATGGGGTTGCATTTTCAATAGAGCTCCCGTCAGAGTTACTAGAATGGGGTCGCAAATTGTCAGGATTTTGGGGGTGGGAAAATTCTGGCTAGTGGGATTTAAAAATGGAAAGATTCGCTGTAAAAAATATTGTTACAGAAAGAAGTGTAGCGCTGTCGATTTCATATTTACTAGGCGCATTACATTCCGTTTTAAAACTACAATTAAAAGGCTTTATGTAAGGTTTATGCATAAATAGAAAGTGACTAAGTTGGGGTCGCTAAAATTACATTTATCCAAAAGTGACTAAGATGGGGTCTATAATTGGCCACAAAATAGGCTATAAAGGGGAAGGGGTTCTGAGAGGTTAGCGGCACATACCCAGCAAAAATTGACCCAAGTAATCCCCCCCCCCGCCCCGGGTGATTTTGAGGTAGGGTATGGAATTGTCTCGTTTTTGAATCATGCATTGTTGAAAAAATTTGTGTGTATTTGAGGCTTGAGCCGTCGTCATTCTAAAATGTGTGAGTACAGATTTTCCTTGCTTAGTGCACAACACGTTTAGAGATCGTTCTTCTCATGTTGTAGTTTGACTTTCAAGAAAGCGACGAGGGGTGAGCATCCTCCTCAGAAGCAGCCATTGCTCAACCGCCTCGAGCTCCAAAGGAAACTTTGCCAGTTGCTCCATTGTTAGATGTTGACGGGATGAATGTTGAATGCAACTGTTCGTCTGTCCCAGAAACGGCTGGCCATGGAATATTTTTTTGGTCAAACATAAAAAGGGGGGGAGGGGAGAGAGTGAGTTTAAAGAATGACAAAGAGGAAAACGAGGACGTTCATGAAGAAGGAAATATGTTTTATTGTTTGTCACATAATGGACTGGAAAACTGTAAATAGTCTGTCCTCAAAAATATAATTTTAGTTCACCATGTCATTGAAGCCTGCCCTTGGTAGATTTTAGAAAGATTTTGTGCTATTACTTGCTTTCACGTAATGTTTCAAAACATATCTTAACATAAACTAAGTCACCTGTGCTTACCTTTTGAAAAAAGATATTAATCCATTTGTTTTTTGGGGGTTATTGTTCAGAGAAATGCTGCTTATCTGGTGAAGATAGCCCCTTGATAGTCAAACTGCGCACATGACAGTACTTTCAGCAGTATTGTAATTTCAGGAGATGAAAATGTGTAGTACACGTTGGGGTGTTAAGGCTCTGTTGGTGCCCACAGCAAGCAAACGGACAGGAATTTTTGAAAATGGCAGAGAGAAAAATGAAAGCAAACTGTCAGGTCCAAGTGCCAAGTAATGAAAAGGACAAAAATGCCATTGACATGAACCATGGTAATGGATGGTTTCATTGGTTACATTGTCAGAGAACTCACAGGTTTATTGCATACACTAATTGAAAATGAGAAAATTGTTGACGTAACTGTCCAGCATGTAATCTTCTGAGTTGTTTTGCGAAAATTGGATATAACCCTTTAATTTCAATAATAAGAAAGGAAAAGTGGGAAAAGTATGTTATGACAAGGTGCCACAGAGCTCTGTGAA
>NC_090878.1:19981852-19994352 GCF_036669935.1 Montipora foliosa
ACAGATTCGTTGGGTGCCCCTGCTCATTGGGTAGAGCCAGTGCATTTGGACCAATAAGCACAGTCATGTGTTCGAGCCTGGATTTCAAGTTGCTTCAGTGATCTATGATGATCTTACTAAATTTCATTTAAAGCTAAAAAATATGGTCGACAATGTTATTATAAGTTCAGTAATTCGAGCTCCGAAACTAGGCGTTTTTCTGTACATCGATTTTTCCCATATACCAGAAACAAAAACAAAAAAAAAAGAATTGTTGCCTGTTTTAAAAGGTCTCCAAGAGACAACAAGTCCAAGTGAAGGTTTCCGAAAAAGACTCCAAACTCTCGTCGCACCGAAAGACGTTTTTGAAAAGAGAGCAATAAAAATCATGCATCACTAAGAGCTATTATTACGAAGATAAAAGGGGAGCAGCAATGAATGTTAAGAACCGAGAGTGAGATAAATATACGACTTGGATATTTCTGCAATGAAGTGTTCACTGACACATGTGCAAAGACCGTTTCTTTCTTATCGTTGAATTTGACTTACCGAAAATGATACCAAATTAAAGGTGTGTAGAATAGTAGCATGCCAAGAATATTTTGCGGAAATTTGAGGTAGCCAGTTGGAACCTTGTGTGGTTTTCATCCTTTTTTATATGAAAGACAAGATAATTTAAAGTTTAAGGACAATACAAAAAAAAGATATACGTACTTGAGAATCTTTAGTTTTCACAAAACCTTTGGGTTTTCTTCACTTACTCTCCGTGAAAATCCATCAGTTAATTAATACCAGTGAAATTTGAAGTGTCGATGGTAAGACGCCAAGCCACTAATAATGGGCACCCAGGCAACTTCTTTTCTTGACGCTAACGACGCAGCTGTATTTGCATAATACGGCACAAAATTCAACAAAATTCAAAGACTTCAGGTCAAACAGAAGAAGCCTTCAAGAAGTCCTTTTTATTATTTGAGTTATGTAACCAAACTGATCCATTTGTTTCGTGTGTGTATGTGCTGTGGTTTAATTTAATTTTCGGTTTAAATTTTGTCAAACCAGTTTATTTCTTTCAAACCAGTTTGTCAGTTTTTTTCAAACCAGTTCAACTATTGAACTGGGGTGCAGGGATGGCGTAGTGGTGAGAGCACTCGCCTCTCACCAATGTAGTCCAGGTTCGATTCCTCGACTCGGTGCCATATATGGGTTGAGTTTGTTGATTCTGTACTCTGCTCTGAGAGGGCTTCTCCGGTTTCTCCTCTCCTCAAAAACCAACATTTGACTTGAAATTGTTAGATTCAGTTTACAGTGTCCCTCCAGCGCTAGAACGACTAGACACTTAAATAAAGTTCCTTTCCTTTTCAAAGCAATTGTTTTTTTTATTATTTTTGGTTTAAAAGTGCCTTTGAATGGTTAACTTCAAACATTCAATGTGACCATGTCCGGCATTTTGGCATAAGGACTGCGTCAGTTTGAGTTTAGGGTTGTCATTATGAAATTGCGGTTTGTTTTCAGAAGGTTTGGGTTGGGGTCATAAAATGGCTTGGTATTTGGGCCTAATAAGTGGATTTCTGACTGGTTAACTAAGTAATGCGGTTTGGGTAACAGACACTGTCCACAAAAGTAACCAAATGTATAGATGCATTTTATGTTTCAAATATAATCTGAATACAAGAAATAAAGATGCATTCAAAACAAAGTGTTGTTACTTCATTTATTTGCAAACTGAACAAATGCTACCGACAAGTATTGTTAGCTTGCTTGCAAGCAGCTGTGTACGAAATTTCTTTGCAGTAATCGACTGTCACATTGCTCGAAGTGCAAGGTTATAACCTTGAAAATTAAATAAGCCCTTAAATGATTCCTTGTGGAGTAACTATTTTAGCATAGCCTTTCCTAATCTCCATTATTTTGCCTAACAGCAATTTCGGGTGTACAGGACTCGTTTTGTCTACCCTGTCTATTTGGATTGTAGTCTGAAGTGTCAGCCGTCTCGCGAGGAGACGGCTGACACTTCAGACTAATTTGGATTGCAACCATGTCATCGATCTTGAAGGGTTCCTTCCTTGGTTGTCTGGTTTGTTTTACCATTTCTTCATTGCATTGACAGTGTCGTTCACTTATCTTGTGGCGTTTGGCTGCTCTTTGAACAGTTTCACACTGATCATTGTCTAAAGTGTTTTTGCCAAAAGCTAGCTCAGTGGCTTCCCATTTACATTTAATGTTTTCATCAGTGTTCTGGTGGTTCTCACGGTGGGCCGTTATTCCGAAAACTGCTTCGTATGGTGTTGTATTTGTTGCCCTGTGGAGAGGGATGTTCATAGCATATGAAGCCTGCATTTCAGTGTACTCACACCATCTTTCAATGTTCATGTTATTTGACCCCATAATTATTGACCTCATATTTCAGCTTCATAGTAATAAAAATAATAGTGATAAAATCTATGCATTACTAAGTACCCCCTCAAATTTACCAAACATACGCGCAGAATACTCTACACACCATGACATTACTTAGCAGGGGAGGGACAGGAAAGACTTTTCATGACACGGAAAAAAAAACGGAGAAATGAAACGCAGACTCCGACTGGGTTTAGCAACCCAGTAAAAAGAAAAATTGTAAGCAGGACTTGTAGACAGGGGTTGGCAGTAATAGTACTTGGGGTATGGCTATTGTACACTCAGGTGAATTAAGGCATGGGTCAATTTGCATTGTCTCACAAAAACAAGGGGGCTGGTCAATAACACAAAAGGAGTATCATAACGCAGAAAATACCCGATCATATTTCACACCACCAAAAACGATGCTTCACAATGGACTAAAGTTATGCAAATTAGGTCACGTGTCCCTACAGCTCCTAAAAGATTGAAAAATTCTTTGAACAAAAATTGGGCACACTTTTTAGCTAGCGTTGTTTGACTCTACTATTCCAAAAAGACACAAAATAGAAGCAACTAAAAAACTGTGCTTGGCAACTTTGAAATATTTTGTCTATTTTGGTAATAAACGTGTTTTTTGACTAGTACCCAGTCTCCCAATGCAAAAACACCCTTTTAGCATGCCTTTTTTGCAAAAAATCCTAACATTGCCAAGCACAGAAATGACAAACTTGACGGCCTTAAAATTATAAAACGAAAAAAAAATTTAAGGTTAACAAGAAAAAGTGTGCCGGTTTTGCAACAACATGGTAGCAGTTTTGGCATTTTTTGATGAGCAAAAAGGCCCAGTTACCAGCAATAAGAATAACTGAGCAACCTATACTGCTAACAAAGAGTAAGATTAATCGTACGGGTTATAAATTACTCGTTCTCGTTCTCGTTCTAGAATCTTAAGGTCCCTGATATCTGTTCACTCGCCGCGAAAACACACACAGCTCAACAAATTGACCTTCTTCCAATCAGTGGCTTCATAGCTCAGTTGGCAAAGCATTGCACCAGCAACGCAGAGGTCATAGGTTTAAATCCCGTCGAAAGCCACCTGAAGTTTTTAGGTGTCTGTAAGGAACAATTACTTAAATTGTCCAGATAAGCACGAGTATCACTTCTCTCTTTCGATTTCTGCTGTGATACAGATGGTCGCATCCTTTCGATTTTGAAAACGGCAATTTAACAGATCCTGTTATTCAAGTGCATTTCGTCATCCTGGCAAATGTGATTTCATTGATCTTTCATGTCAGATGCAATTGAAATACCAGAGGACTGTCTAATTGTCCCCTCGTTATCAGCAACAAAAACCTGTTTGATTCGGTTTCACAAACGATCATTACTTCCTCCAGGCATTGGGTTCACTTCTAAGTCTTTTTCTATACCTCAGATAGTTGACTGGCCAGTTCAGCGAGCCTTAGTCTACAATAAACCTGTTTGTTCATGTTGCTTGCAATTCAAAGATCTGGCGATGTGACAAATGTCTTGCTAATCTTCTTTCAGGCGGTGCTGTAACTTACGGCTTCCTTTGTTTTCAGTTCCGTTTATGCCCCGTTGTGGGGACTTTAAACGAGAGAAAATGGGGGCCTCAACTAACAGTTCCTCCGCCGGGGAACTCAGATATTAAGAGGACTACACCCCTCAAATCGGAAGAGATTACAATAAATACGGAAGAAACGCAATCACTTTTAAAACTGTCCATGAATTCTATTATGTACAGGTAGTAAAAAAAGGCAAATCGTTAAAGAAAATTAAAAATTGCGACCATGTGGTGAGGAAAGAAAGAACTGTTAGAAATGACCGAAAGTGAGAATTCACCATTTCTACAATTTTATTCCTAGCAGTATAGCAGGACAATTGTCAGCTGAAACTAGTGCCATGCCCTCGTTCCCATGAGCCTTCTATAGCTTAGTGGTAGAGCATCCGAACTGATATGGTCATCGGAAGGAAGGTCGTGCGTTCGACTTCTACAAAGGAACCCTCGCATCTTTTTCCGAGTATCCCCGAGTGACTATCAGAAAAAATATCCCTCTTATCTTGTAGTCATTTCTTTTTGTTAGAACGCTGACCTTTGAAGGCATGTTTACATGGAGGTGGGGTAACCCACCCGTCTACATAAACTTTAATTTTTCAGGCTCACGTTTACACGATAGGTGAGGTAGCCCGCTGAGGTGGGTTGCTGGGCGGTCTTCCAGACCGGCTAGCCCGCCCAGCCGGGGTACCGGTCGCGTTTTTTCATGTAAACACTTGAAGGTGGGGTGACCCGCCAACCCGCGTCGGCTCGTGTCACGATAAGCTGCCTTTAGCGGAGGCGTTGTAGCATTAAAAGGGTTAATAACCACACCACTGAAAGGTTGAAGCAAGGGTAGCTGGTAACAACAACAAAAACAGCCTGTTTTATTTAAACACGATGGGTTTTAAAGCTAATATAGCTTATGGGGCCGTGTAAAAAATGTTAACAGGTTAATAAAAAATTTAAAAAATACAAAAATGATATAAATAAAATCAAAAAAAGACGAAATCACTTTGAATTTGGGAACCAATTCAGTTTGCGATGACTCTTCACTAAAGTTCAAGTTTCTGAGGGCGGGAGACTTTTTGCCCTCTTAGCATAATCTCTGGCGCTGACAGCGGATGGTGCTCCAAGATTCCAAACAATGGATCCTCTGTATGATATAGAGTTTTTCATATAATAAGTTTCAAAACGTTGTACACTAACACGATGTTGATGACGAAGTCACACTTAGACTCTTTCCTTTGGAAAAAATGTTCCAAGCAGGTTGAAGTTGTGTGATTATAAATTTTATAAATTAAGGTTGCTATTTTGACCCTGCAAATGTCGAATAAAGAGTCCCACTTAGCTTTCGGTAGATCGTTTGTGTATAAGGCGAAGAGTATGAGCCCCAGTACGGAGCCCTGTGATATGCCGTGCCACTTTGGAATTCTCTGAGGGAACACCATTAATTACAGTATAGTGTTCACGTTCAGAAAGATAATCTCTTAATTAGCCATGCCAGTAAGTTTCCCGTAATTCCGAAGTTGGGCTCTAGCGTGAGAAGAAGGTTTGGGTGTGAAACGCAATCGAGCGCCTTCTGAAAGTCTATGAATACAGTACCCACAACTAATTTGTTATCAATTGCTCGTCGCCAAGTTTCAGTCAGGTGTAATGATGAGTAAGTAATAGCTCTGTCAATCTCTCTTTTTGGTAGGCGCAGTGGTTGTCCGTGACAAGCGCTTCGTTGTCCGAGAAAATATGTTTCACAATTATGCGCGCTACACATGATTCTAAAATCTTGTTGGGTACACTTAGCAAGGAGAGGGGGTGATAATTTCCTATTTCTGTAGGATCATGGAAAAGTTAAAAGGGCATACAAAAGCGATCTACCAATGGAAAATAGGGTGCTTCGTTTTCGAGTTGTGAGTTCTTCGTTTTCGACCCTCGGTGCTTCGTTTTCTAGTGCTGAGTGCTTTGTTTTCGACTTAGGGTCCTTCGTTTTCGATCTTTTGGGTGTTTCCTACTTACTTCCTCGTTTTCAATACTGCCCATTCAGTTGTGACTGACGCAAGCACGCAAAAAATTCACCGCTTATTTGCAGTGGTGTTCATTATTCCTGCTCAACTGGTTGTAAAGAGGAACATTGCAAGGTAATTAGTAATATTAGCTTGGAGCAAGGGTGTAATAAATAATTATTTCTTTGCTATTTGATCGATCTAAACTACCCTCTATTCTTTCCTTGGACATCGAGAAAGTAAGGAAATGATGTATCTTGAGTTTTTCTAAATGGAGAAAGTTTAAGTTTTCTTATCGCCTGAGATTCCAATTGGAGGGAGGGAAGCAAATGATGAATTAGACTGAGTAAGAATTCCTGACAAAAAATGTCTGTGGAGCATACAGAATCTAAGTTACAAACAACAAAAATAAAATGTGAAAAGCTGTTGGGTTGAACAGTTTTAAAAAACCCAATGATTTCAATCCACTTTAGTCTTCTTCTGATCAGTTTGTAATTTATGATGTTTTATTTAAAGCTTCCTTCAATGTTTTAAGTAGACACAATGTATTTTTATATTTCGCTCTATTTGGTATCCAGTTCGCAGTCGCTAAATTTGGCTAATTATAAAATTCGTAACACAGTCCCTTTAAAGCTAAGCATGGGTAGAGCCTTATGTATTTTCGTTTCCTTAACGACCTGAACGTCATAGGAATAAGACATCAGTAGTTCGGAGCAATGGAACAATTCACTATTTGGGTAACAATCACTTGATCTCTTTCCGTGCTGACTACCGTCATTAACTTGCACAGTTTGATCGACTATAAAATGACTTCTTGTTCTATATTCCCGTTCCATTTGTTAAGTCTCAGGCTGTTGAACTTTGCCGTTTTCCGCTCCAGATCTACTAAGATTTGTGTTAAGAAATTTAACACTTTTCCTACAAGATAATGTTTCACCGAGAGACTTGATAATGGAATAACCACGTAAAATTAAAATGACTTGTCAGAGTCACTAAGCCATTGCTTGACCTCACTCGAAACTTTTGCTTTTGAAAAACATCCGTTTCGACCAACACTGCTCCTTCTCGCCTTATCTTATGAATGTATGACTCATGGCGGCTGATGGCGGTTCCGATTACATATGATTACATGTATTTTTTCTCCTTTAACGTAGTTTAAAAGCCCTGAAGTTAACCAAGAATCCTGGACAAAAATATGAAGCCATTCATAACTTCCTGGTCCCACATCTAAAACACTATTGCTGCATGAATTAAATCATATTAGGGAGCGCAAGACATTTTTGAGCCGCAAAAGGAGACCGGAAGTGAACATTTCTCACTGCCAAAACAATAGTTTCTTATAGGTTTTTTAACCAAGGTTCTCTAATGGTAAAAAGATACTAGGCAATACAAATGTCAAGGCAAATTAAAAGGAAAAACTGAACGAATTGCGACCTGTTGGACCCCACAGTATTCATGTTTATGAATCAGAATGTTGTGATACACGCTAACAAAGGTCTTAGGAAGATAAAAAACAAACAAACAAACAAACAAACAAAGATGTATCGTCAATCGTTTTCTAACAACACTTGCTGGTCGGCCTTTTAATCTCTCAACAGTGATTTGTGTCTCTGACAGATCGTTTTCCGAAAAAAACCTCCCCCTTTTAGAGATTCAATACTTAAGTAATCCTCCCTTTTAGAGATTCCCTATTTTAGTAATTTCCCGTTCCTTAATACCCGTTCCCATTCACCGTTCATTATTTTAGAACAAGCCAATTAGAGTCCCGCTTCATGTGCTGAAGGTAGAGTTGTAAGATGCGCTACGGTTTTGTTCGGTGGGTGTTAAATATGGCGTTAATTCTTAAGGCGCCTGTTGTGAAACCTAAAACTTTGCATTACTCTGGTCAAAGCGATCTTCCAATGGAAAATAAGGTGCTTCGTTTTCGAGTTGTGAATGTTTCGTTTTCTTGATTTGAGTGCTTTATTTTCGACTTAGGGTCCGTCGTTTTCGATCTTTCGGGTGTTTCCTGCTTAGTTCCTCGTTTTCAAGAGCTTCGTTTTCGATACAACTTATCCAGTTGTGACTGACACACGCACGCAAAAAACCCACCTCTTATTCCTTAACTTATTTGCGGTAGTGTTCATTATTCCTGCTCAACTGGTTGTAAAGAGGAACATTGAAAGGTAATTAGTAATATTAGCTTGGTGCAAGGGTGTAATAAATAATTATTTGTTGGTTGTTTGATCGATCTAAACTACCCTCTATTCTCTCCTTGTACATCGAGAAAGTGAGGAAATGATGTCTGACGAGCGTACGGAATTTAAGAAGGTTTTAGTTTTCTTATCGACTCAGATTCAAAATGGAGGGTGTTACGAAGCAAATGATGAGTGGAAATGAGTATACGGAATGAGTAACACGTACAGAATTTAAGTTACAAACAAAGAAGATACGCTGTTGGGTGAAACAGTTTCAAAAAACCCACATTCCAATCCACTTTAATCTTCTTCAGTTTTGGCTTTGCCCTGCCTCCTTTAAATTTGTATTTGATGTTTTATTCAAACCTTCCTTCACTGTTTTAAGTAGCCGGTTATTTTTACGTTTCCCATGATTTGGTTGCCAGTTGCTAAATTTGGCTAATTATAAATTTCGTAACACATCCCCCTTTGAAGGTAAGCGAGGTTACACCCTTATATTTTTTCGTTCCCATAACGACCTGAACCGCATAGGAATAAGCCATCAGTAGTTCGGAGCAATGGAACTATTAACTATTTGGGTAACAATACTTGATCTCTTTCCGTGTTGAACTGATTCATTGATTTCCGGTTTGATAAAGGTTGAAATGACTTTTTGTTCTTCCTGTTCCATTTGTTACTTCTCTTAAGAACGTTTCAGTTTTACGCTCCAATTCTACTCAGATAAATTTGTGTTCAGAAAGTTAACACTTTTCCCACAGGATGTTTTACCGAGCGACTTGATAATGGGATAACCACGTAAAATTGAAATTTCAGACTCACGAAGCCATTGGTTCACCTCCACGAAACGTTTGCTTTTGAAAAGGATCCGTTTGGACCAACACTGGTAAGTCGCTCCTTGCTCCGTATGGCCTTATCTCATGAATATATGACTCATGCGATGCAAACCAGCTCCGATTACATATCTCTTGTTTTTTTTTCTTTTAATGTCATTTAAAAGCCCTGAAAGTAACTAAGAATCAGCTCCCTCAAGATTTTAAAGTTAGAAAGAGCGGACCATTGAATAAGAAAATTCCAGTTAAAACAAACACGTGTTTCTTTTAAATCAAGGCCTTAAAACGTGGGTCACTTAGTGTTTGGTTAATATAGTTTTGTTCGCCAAAGAAAAACAAAAGACCTGATTTTTTGGTCAAAGTGGCAGTTCAATAATATGAGCAAGGAATTTTATGCGTAATGAACCAGTTCTGATCCCTTTTCTCTTGTTTCCTGTTGTTTTCTCCATACCTCCTTTATATTAAAGCAAGGAAGTGTGACGGTATTGTTTTTATGTTTATTTTGTAAAACGGTCACCAACATTCATTTGTGACTGAAGTACGCACGCAAAGAATCTACCGATATTGCTTATCCATTAATTTATTTTTAGCTGGATTCTTTGTTGATGTTCACCCTGTTCCAACAAGAGTATTGCAAGGTATTTGACTATACTAGCTTACTGTGTATAATATATAGTTAATTATTTGTTTGTTGTGCGATAGAACTATCCTGCCTTCTATTCTTTGTTTGTACATCGAGAAAATAAGCTAACTAAGTCTTTTATGGTAAGGTGAAGTGGAGGTGTTTGAACCTTCTGGGCCATCGTAAAGGAAGGAACTTTAAGGGAGAACTGAAAATTTTTCCAATTTTTTTTATCTTTTTTGGAAATCCTAACATAAGTAAACTTAAACCTGTATAGATGTTTCGTCTCGTTTCCTATTTTTGTTTTGTTTTGTTTTTTTTTCTTTTTTCTTTGCCAGAAAATTACGTTGGAAGTTGGGCTTTCTTCCTTTTTTGGGTCTTTTCAGTGCGGGCTCAAAAACTAAATCAGCAGCCTGCTGTGACGTATGATATGTGGAACAGAGATTTCGTAATCAAAAGAAACAAGGTAAACACAAGTGCTGTTGTGGATAAATTGCTCGTTGTTCATCTACATCTACATCGCGGACTCAATATTCACGACAAACATCAGCCTAAAAACTGCTTCTATATGGGGCGCTTTCGCATGTCTTCCCCATATCATACTTCATAAGCTGCAAAAATTACCGCTGACTCCTCCATTCGGAGCCGCAATGCTGATGGCCCAAAATCGGAAGAAAAACATTTTTTTTGGTGGAAAAACGACGCAAATGCCAGAAAAAAAGTTGGAGACATAATTGTGCATGATCTAAAGTGTAAATAAAAAACGCTTATTTTTTGCCTTAATTTTCCCTTTAAGTGTTTAGTCGTTCTCGCGCTGGAGCACTAATTGGAGCAACTGTAAACTGAAAATAATAATCAATGCAAATCAAGTCAAATGTTGGTTTTTAAGGAGAGGGGAAAACCGCAGTACCCGGAGAAAAACGTTTCGGTGCAGAGAAGAGAACCAACAAACGCAACCAACAAATGTTGCCGAGTCTGGAATCGAACGCTTTCCGAAAGGAAGCTTTTCTTTTGACAGAACTGCCTGGCTAGAGACCAGGCATTTCGAAGGACTAACTCTACAACGCCTTCTTCGAGGATGATAAGACACTCCTCCAGAAGAATGAGAGGGATTATTATGCAAGTGTTCCTTCAAATAGTCCATTTTACAGTTGTGTGCTTAGTTACCTGGCCTATGAACGAAAGTGAGGCTGGAGTTCACCTTGTTTTGATAGAAAGCGCACTGCTTCCCTTGTGTAAATTACCACTAATTAGCACGACACTAACATCATTAACATGAGAAAAGAAGGGAGGTCTGTATCATAACAAGGTCAACACCAGCCTCACTTTCATTCAAAGGCCACGTAACTAAGCACACAACTGTAAAGAGGTCTATTGTTGCATTTTCTTTGCATACTGACTGGTCTGGCCAGGCAGTTCTGGCGAAAGGAAAGTTTTTTTACCCAGTTAGATTCAAGATCAAGGGTTTGCCCCTTATGGCAATGTGTCTGTAATAGGTCATGAAATGTTATCTGTCGTTTTTTTAAAATCCCCAGTCCCTTTTTGTCGCGATAGAAATATCTTTTAGGGTAATTGATCAGTTTTGCTTGAATGAATTCGAACAAAAGCAGAGCGTGCATCGACCCCTTTTATAGAGTGTTTTCATGTGACGTCAATGCGGCCATGTTGGTATCCCCAACTAATCCTCCGGGAATTGAGTTCTATTATCATGCAAACGTTTTCTTTTGTTTCGGTGGAAAAACAAGGTTACGGACACGTAAGTGAAAACACTCTACCGTGCGTCTTCTTGTTTAAGTTTCAAACAACAAACGGATAACCTTTGGAAATCTGTTTGGCTGAACAGTTTTCAAAAACGCAAATTTCAATCCATTTTAATCTTCTTCAGTTTCTCCCTTGCCCCGCTTCCATTAAAATTGTATTTGATGTTTTATTCAAACCTTCCTTCAATGTTTTAAGTAATTATTTTTACGTTTCCCCTGATTTGGTTGCCAGTTCGCAGTCGCTATTTTTGGCTAATTATAAAAGTCGTAACATATCCCCTTTAAAGCTAAGCAAGGTTAGAGCCTTATAAGTTTTCATTCCCACAGCAACCTGAACCTGATAGGAATAATCCATCAGATGATTGGAACAATGGAGCAATTAGCGATTTGAGTGACAATCACTTGATCTCGTTCTGTGTTGAACTGTGCAATTAATTATTTTTGTTGTTCTTCTTGTTCCATGTGTTACTTTTCTTTAATCACTAAAGCAACTGAGAAAAAATAACTTTAAACCCCAGAACATAATGTTTGCAATAAAAAATTGTCCGAATGTTTTGCAATGGAAGCATTTGTATCTAAATAAATGCATTTCAAAAACGTTTGTTTTTGTGTTCAAATTTCCCGGGCGCCGCCATCTTGATTGAATGAATGGTGACTTGTCGTGGTTGCCTTATTAGGAACTTTAAGATCTACGACGCGGTGGTCAGCGTGAACGGCACAAAACAGGAATATCAGTGGTTAGTAAATTCTCAACCTCGGATAATGCATTTCGCTTGCTCTGATTGGTTCACTCAATCTCGGTTATCAGCTCATATACCTTTGTTTGACCTTATATGGTAAATCATTGCGCTAAACGTTGCTAAGCTAAAGTTTTTTTCGCCGGAACGCGAAATTTCCCTTTGAATAAAGCCAGAAACGAAAAAAAAGCTTTTTTGTGGAAAGTTTGGATCAATTCCGACCTTTAAAATACGCGAAAAGTTAAGAAATGTTTTTGTGATGAGCCTACGTCTGTCTGATCTCAAGGTATTACAGATTATCGCATCTTCATCAAGTTTTTTCGATTTCGCTCTGATTTTGTCGCTTTTTTCGCTCGTATTTCGTACTTCCAAATTTTTGGAGTTTAAGAAATTTAATAAAACAATTATTCCATTTGCGCTTGTTGGATATGAGACTGGTTATAGCCAACTCGGCGCTACGCGCC